>NW_017307542.1:277869-311521 GCF_000935625.1 Nanorana parkeri | reverse complement strand
CAAAAAAAAAGTATGGGGTCCCCCTAAAATTCCTATCAGACCCAAAGGGTCTGGTAGGAATTTGGGAGGGGGGAGCCCACGCCGTTATTTTTTTTTATTTTCACATTTAACAACATACTAAACTCCATCCCAATAGATTCAAATAGATTCGAATTCCGTAAATGAAAACTTCAGACTATGTGAATTTAATGGCTACCCTTGAGGCAATAACTATGTGTGTGAAATTTCCTTACAACCACTGATCTCTCCTATGCCTAAAAAAGCATACGTTTGCTAGTATTTTTTATTTTTATTTTGTATCAACATAAGTGCAGTCCTATTTGTTCATGTCTTCTTTTATTATTTTACTTTCTAGTTAGTAGTACTGATTGTGTTGGTGCTTTATTGTCTCTCCTATATTCCTATATTTGAATTTTAAGCTCTTACAAAGCAGGGCCCTCCTAATCCTCTTGTATGGAATTATATTGTAACTGTACTGCGTATCATTATTTTGTAAAGCTGTGCAAACTGTTGGAGATATATACAATCTGTATTATAATAATTATTATTTAATAATAATAATAATAATATGTAATTGCAAGTCTGTGGGCCAGTTCAGACTGATGATAATTTATTCAAGACAATTCACTCTCAAGACACTCTCAAAGGTGGCCATACATTGTTAGATTTCCGTTTGGAAATCGTACTAGACATGTGCGATTAGTTTCTTTCCAAAATGAAATTTGGACGAATTTTCGGAGATTCTGACACATCCGAATTTCTGAATCCAAATGCAACCAAATGTGTCTGAAACCGAATTTCGGATCGTTTCCGAATTTCGGATCGTTTCCGAATTTCGGATCCCGTCCGAATTTCGTTCCAAAACTAAACTGAATGTGACTTTTCTTTCCAATCAGATGTGTTTTTTTCGATTTAATGCATCCGAATGGGTCTGAACACGAATTTCCGTTACGGCAATATGGGAGCCCTATACAGTATATACATTTAATACTAAAGCTGAGACTCCTAGACCCGAATGGCATTTGAGATCCAAATTTCCGAATTGCATTCGGGGGGTTCTGAATGCCATTCGGGTCTGGGAGCCTCAGCTTTAGTGTTATGTGTATATGCCCCCCAGACCCGAATGGCATTCAGGACCTCCTGAATGTATTTCGGAAATTCGGATACCGAATGCCATTCGGGTCTAGGAGTTTCAGCTTTAATATTAACATCTGTATATGATTTTCTGTTCGCAACGAATATTCGTAAACTCATCCGAAACTAACAAAAATGTGGATTTTGTCTGATTCTGATATCCGAACCGAATTGCATTTTGGATCCGAATCCCAAAATAACGAAATATCCGAACCAAACCGAATTTTTCCGCAGCTTACATGTCTAAATCGCACACGAACGATCTTTTGAACGATGATTGAACTGTTGATGGTACAGCACCAATTTTCTTCTATGCTAATATGAATTAAATTTTTCATACAGTCAGGTTGGAAAATGTTTCTTTGACCGATTTAAATTCGATGAATGAGTGGGGTTTTCATTCATCAAAAATCTCCCCAAGAACACAGCATACAGTATGTGCAAAAGGAAAGCTTCCTAGGTCAAGCGAATACTTTCTCTGCATAGGTCAAACAAATATTTTGGTCGTTTGTCAACAATTGGTTGGATAGGCTAACAAAAAATGTCCGAAATCGGTATTTGACTATACTTGATGGGGAATTTAAGGTATAATTGATTAAGCATCTGTGTCAGCAACGAAACTGTTCAAACGAAAATCTAACAATTAGACATGTGCGATTCGTTTCGTTCCAAATCGAAATTCGGACGAACTTTTGGAAATTCGGACATTCGGATGTATCCGAATTCCGAATTACAGACATAACGAATGCAAACGAATCCGAATTTCCATTTCCGAAATTCGGTAGCGGTAGTTCGAACGTTCGTTTCGTTTTCGTTCGTTGGAACAAAGTGACAGAGAAGGAGAAAAATATTTTTTCCCCCTCAAATGTCACTTTGCTGCAAACGAACGAACGAAACGAATAAGAACAGAAAACGAAACGAACGTTCGAACTACCGCTACCGAATTTCGTCCGAATCCGAATTCCGAATCCGAATTGACTTTCACACCCGAATCCCGAAAAACGAAATAACACAAATCCGAATTTAAAAAGAAACGAAACTAAACAAATTTTTTGGCAGTGCACATGTCTACTAACAATGTATGTATGCCACTTTACACTTTGCCTTCTTTATTTCAGCAGTCTTCCAGCAAGGTTGCTGTTGGCACTTTCTGACATAAAGACCGCTACAAATGTGCATTATAATCAGTATCAAACTGTCTGTTTAGTAAACCCTTCAGTAACTGAAAATGTGAAGATTTGTGTTGAATGTGAATACATTGTAGCACCACATATGTTCTATCTATTATGCTCAGTACATTTTTTCAGTCTCCTATCTGCAAACACTCTAGAAGAGTAAAGTACATGGTGCACAAGGGTTAAAAGGCAATAACATAGCCAGTAAAACCCAAACCAGTCAGCGAGAGAAGAGCAGCCTAAGTGGAACCCTAGGGGGTTGGGTATTGTGAAATTGTGATTGCAGTTGGCTGAATGAGAAATAAACAGCAGGGAGGTTAGAGAGTGATAAACAGAGTACAGAGAATGTGATGGAAGAGAAAGCAGTTTAGTAACTACACAGGAGCACTAGATGGATTGTTTTACTGCTGCAGAGATCTCCCCTAATCTGATAAAGAATGGCAATAACAATTTGCTGAGCAAGATGGCCAGCAATATAACCTCCTTCCATTATCAAGTATTGCCATTAGTATTGCCATTGATTATATGTCAACCCTGAAAATTACAATTGTCCAGAGGGGCCTAAGACCTTATTAACATGATTATAATGTGTGTTAGTGTGCATCAAATAAATACTATTAAATACTAGTTAAACATTAACATTAAATAACATTATAACATTAACAATAAATAACATTAAATACTATTAATATAGCTGTTCACACAGTTTAAAAGTCCATGTTTCTGTGTAAAACATATTTACTGGCAATGTACATGGAAACAAGTAGATACATTTTGAATCAGACAAATGTAAAAGAAAGTATATATTTTTGTGTTAAAAGAAAACCTGTGTTGAGTTGAAAGCCATTGCTGACTCCCTTCCGAAAATACTAGTTACTTGGCTTTCTCTGGTTTCAAAACATTACGACCTGGAACATACAAGGAAATCATGAAAGTCGGAGTGAAGTCAGAGCTCCTCATCTGCATACTTGGTTCGTGTCATAAAAATAGTGAAGGTAGTGGATCAGTATGACAACCAAGGAGCTAGTAATTTTCAGAAGGTCAGCAATGGAAATCCCCATATATCATCAGTGCAGTGCAGGCTTCCTTTACCTGATGTAAACCCATGTAAATATGTGCAAAGGCAAATAAACTGATGCAAATAACAAAACGTAACCCTTAAATGCAAGTAATCCCACATAAATCTAAGAACAAAAATGCATATTTCAATCAATGCTTCTACATGTGGGGGAAAACTGCTTGTATATAATTGAAGCCTGAGGTACAAAGCTTCAGCTTAATTCACATGATCTCATGTTTTTATTACTTGGTGTACAGTAGTCCTTTAATAAGTCTCTTTTTGAAGGACGCCCCTTCAAACCCCTAATACTCACCTTGGCTGTGCTCCATCGCCTGATTCTGTCACAGCTGGCACTAAAATCTCTAGTGTTGGTTTGTGTCAGATGATAAGGAGTCAAGGCAGTCTTTCAATATGACAGTGCTTAGGCCTAGTAATTGGCTGCTAGACCCCAGCACTGTCACAGAGGAGGAAGTCATATGCTTTCACAAACCTGAAAGCACCAGATATTGTCACAGGCTGCAATGGAGAAATGAGCAGTAGGGGATCATGGCAAAGAGTATCAATGGGATGGGTGGATTCTTTTAGAAGGACAGTGCCACTTTGTCATGAATGGGAAAGGTGACATTATCCCTTTATGCAAAGATAAGACAGTTTTGTATGCCTGACATGCACTGCATAGTTAATGACTTAGAAAACTTTGTTACTGTTCTTGTTAAGGGGCTACCTAAACAAAGGAAGTCAATTGTACGCAGTTAAACAGACTATTAACACATGGTTATTGGTAAGGGAAGTGGCAAAAGTTATAAGAAATGAAGGATATTCTAGAACCTCTGTCAGATTTCTATTGCTGCTTGTGTTCCCCAGGGAGAAGGTACCTCCTTGCTTTCTGCCCTGAACAGGACCTTAAACATCCTTAAAACAAAACCATCAACAACCTGGGCTTTATGCATGATACTTCCAAAATACACTCATTTGAAAAGACAAAAGTAATATCTACCTCCCCTATCCTTTTGCCCCAACCCTCCCCCCCTTCCACACCACAGCATTTGTTTATTACTTATCAGGAAACTATGATAGTTTGGGGTTCTTTTTAGTTTGTTAGCAAGTGTTCATGTTTTTTAACTTCATTTAAGTATGATATTTTTTAACTGTTGTTTTATGTAATTTTTTTTTTTTTTTACTATATACAACCTTTCTTTTACAAATAAGCATTTATTGCATGACAAAATATTCACAGAACACTATGGGGTTGATTTACAAAACTGCCTCCCAGCCATACGCATAACGAATGATAATCTCATGGTATTGCCACCACTAGATGGAGCTTAGGAAATTCCTGTACCCCTTGGCTACTACTGTGCCCCTTGGCTCCATCTAGTGTTGGCAATGTCATTAGAACAGCATTCGCCCAGAATATGGTAGGGGAAAGTTTAATAAATAAACCCTTATGGGTTATTTTAAAGTGACACTAAACTCAGGAGTTAAAGCTTAAAAATGCATTCAAGAACCTTAAAGGAGAATTATGGGGTCAGTGTTTTTCCCCATAGTTCTCCTTAGGGTAACGGGAGGACACAAACTAGCGTCCTCCCGTTACCCTAAGCTCAGTATACCGCGAGCTACAGCTCGCGGTATACTGAGACACTGCAGCCGGAGCGGATCCCGACTTAGATGACGGGATCCGCCCAGCTGCGTGAGTGACAGCTGGCTCTGCCTATCTAGAGGCAGAGCCAGCTGTACCCGCCCCCTCCCCCGTCCGTTCCGCCAGTCAGCGCTGGCAGATCGGAGCGGGGAGAGGGGAATCCAGCCCCTCCCCCTGTCACGGCAGAGAGCCGTGACAGGATCGAGAGGTGAGCGAACCTGGTATGTGTTCGCTCACCTCCCGATCTACTGAGCCGACCTGTGACAGTCTCATTGTCACAGGTCGGTTAGAACTAAGAGGTGAGTGGAAATCACTCATCTCATAGTTGTCCTTTAACTATAAACAAAAATGTATCTATTTGTGTATCACTCGGCTGTAGATCCTCAAATCATCTCTGTATTGGTGTTGAGACTGTCCTTCCTTCTGGAGGGTGGCTACTTTTGTTCCCCATGGTTCCTCTGTGTGTGTTGTACAGTAGTCACCGCTCCAAGCTCACTCCCGTGATGGACTACAATCTCATGTTTAGTTTACTCATTTATATTGAAATTATAGTGTATTGGAGCGGTGGCTACTTTAAAACACACACATGGACCATGGGGAACAAAAGCAGCCACCCTCCAGAAGGAAGGACAGTGTCAGCACCAATTTAGAAATGATTTGAGGATCTACAGCTGAGTGATACACAAATAAGATACATTTTTGTTAATAGTTAAGGTACTTGAATGCATTTTTAAGATTTAACTCCTGAGTTTAGTGTCACTTTAAGAGACAGTACAGAGGATGCTTTCTGCTTTTGGACTCCATGGGGTTGATTTACTAACCTTATAAACACACCACGAATGTGTATACACCTCTGCAGTGTGTTCCCTCCCAGCATGATCTATGGGTGGAATCTAAACACCTTTGTAATGTGTACACACCCAGCAGGTGTGTTGTGCAAAGCCCTGAATGAATTCCAAGGTGATGTTGGGTAAATTAGCTCTATGTTGTGTTGATGAATGCAGGAATGTAAATGCATGAGCTAACCATTTTTGTCTAAACTGTGAAGCAGCATATATGGAAATATGCTTTTAGAGACTTTTTGGTTGATAAATACGTTTTGCTGTGTGAAAATCACACACACCTGGTTAGTAAATCACCCCCCATGTGTCTGATTGAAAATTTGGACCGAGCGATCCAATAAGGGATGAGTTACTGCTGATGAGTCATCCAGTTATGGGAATATTCATCTTGAACTATTGGGTTATGTTATCAACAAAATGAAACCATGACAAATGTGGACCGGAGTACAAACCCAGCTGTCTCAAAATGAGTGTGCTAGATTTTAAAATGAAACATTTTATATTTCCCTGAGTAAAAAAAAGTTTTTGTTTTGGTCCTGTTCATAATCAAGAAAAAAACCATGAGCAACTGCACTTTAATTATCTTTTTTTTACTAGAAGGGAGGCAGCCGATGTATATTGGCAGGACATGCTTTCATTCCTGAGTTTTTGTTTATTTTTTATTGTGGGATAAAAGACCTTCTCCATATTTAAAATGTTTTTTTTAGAGAAAAACAGACGGATATGAAGAAATATGAAGAATGATGAATATATTTTAATAATGAATTACTTGATGTGAATGTTAAGTCGCAGTATAAAAATAATGTAAAAAGACAAAATTATGACAGGCAATTTTTGAATTTACCCGGACCTCTAAATAAACAACGAGGACTAGAAAAAGAAAAAAAAAAGATTTCATGGAAATTCATAATCTTATATTATCCTGCAATAAACCATGTAAATCATTCTAATTAAAATGTCAGCCGTAGAAAACACATCTAATGTATAAGCTCCAGGCTGTCATAATGACTGTCCAAGCCCTTCGTATTAAACACCTTACGGGGGTAAAACTTAATTATAATCTTTTGTCAAAGATACAGTACAACCGATTTATAAATATGTATGCCATTTTCTGAATCTCATTAAACAAGATAGACTTGAGGCTACAGCCAGAGGAGTTTTCATTCCAAACAACAATTTACTTTTTTGTTCTGTGTTTAAACAGTGCCTGCACAGAGGAGAAAGCGTGAGGCAAATATGTCTAACAGAGAGCACCAATTCTTATACAAACACAAATTCAGGATTGAAGATTATTGCCTGTTCTAGCCTCATAGGCCGAGATTTATTGACTTACCTACCTGTCATCTCAAATTCAGCCACAAGTTGGTGCTGTAGAGCATTTATCTATATTTACCATAGAGCAAACTGTTTTTCTATGGTAAGTTCTCAGCCCAAGGAGAAAGGGACAAGTGCATTCTGAGAACTCAGCCACCATTTTGGAACAGACGAGAAAAGAATATGATGTCATCCTAAATGCATGTCTGGAGTCAATGCCCAGATTCTCCTTACGGCAGCATTGCTGGTAGGAACAAACTTGTTTTGCACTCTATTTGCGAGTTATCACTCTGTTTACATGTTCATATACTGATTGTGTATTTTCATGTTCTTTTTCACCAGTTTCACCACTCTGCTTTGTTAATAAAGGTTCAAGATTTCATCCAGTCTGGCTTATTGCAGGATAGGAGGGCTTAGCTGCATGTTGAGCTACACACATGCCACAGGGTAATGTGTAGCGGGGACAGAACATTGCCAATAGTGCTTTTTTTCTATTCATTTGTAAGTGTCATGCATAAAAACATGGTCTGCATGTGTAACAGCAACGGGCAGGTGGACCTTCTTTAGAAGTCTTCAAGGTCCAGGACTCTTCTGATCCCTTGTTAGAACTTTGATAATAGAGGGTTCCTGACGGGCCTGCAAGGTCCTGGCCTTTACTAATCCTGTGAGAGAACTCTATGATAATGAAAGGTAGACTATTCCTCAGAGACCATCAAAGTCCTGACCTTCTGATTCTGCATTAGAACTCTCTGATGATGGAGGGCAGACTATTTCTGGCAGGTATACAAGGGTTGGCCTGTCCATATCCTGTACTTGAACTCTAAAAATTGAAAGTAGACTATTGCTAAGGGGACATCAAGGTCCTGTCCTCTTTAATCCACTGCCGGTGTCCTCTGAAAATGGAGGCCAGACTATAGTAAAAGTGGGATGAGTTTGTTTAACAGTCTTGGGCATTTGGATTATGGGAGACTGCTTTAATTATTGCAGTGGATGAGGTAGGCTTGAAACCTCCATGTGATTTTTATTTGTCTTTACCAGATAAAGCATATATGAAGATAACCAAAGCCTTCAAGACAGTAATAAGGAATTTTCCAACACGCAGTTGCATTTTTGCATGTTGGCTAAAAGCATGGCTACATTTTTTATTAGGATTTGTGCCCATAGCCCACCAAATGTTAAGGACACTAGATTTAGAAAAAAAACGATTCAATTATTTGCTTCTTGCAATACTCTATCACTTCTAATGCCCTATCCTTTCTCTTTCGCATTGCCAAAATGGCTGTTGATTGTAATCAGGGAAGCGTTCTCTTTATATTGCTGCTCAGAACATTTAGCCATGGTGCAATATCAGCAAATTCACTGCCTGAGCTGTCCTGGAGAGAAAAAAAAAATCTACATCTTACTGAAGCATAGGCTTTTACCTATTGTGAACAGAGCAGTATGCAAACATGCATTGCAGCTAGGGTTGCCACCTGTTCGGGTTTTGAATGCTGTGGCCAGGTTTCATGGCAGCTGGAACCCGGACACAAGATGTAAGGCAGACAGGGGCAACCAGAATTAAGATAGGGGCTACTGTGCCCCCCACTAAAAATAGTCCTGACTGTGATATTTACATACGAATGGGTGGCGCTATTGGCATATGAATAAGCCGCAACTCATTCTCCCCCCAAAAAATGTCTGTGCGTCGCTAGAGTGTTCGGGTTTCGCTGGAAGAAAAGGTGGCAAACCTAATTGCAGCTGTGCACAGATAACCTTGGTTATCACATCACCACTTCTGCACCACCACATTATGGCCACTGACCCACTGGATTAGAGGGAATGGCACACATTACAGTATTGTGTTATGTTAAAAAATCTGAGGGTTTAATGTCACTTTAAGTGTGTAGGTGGGTATGTGACAGACAGACACAGCAGGTGAAGAATATGGTTAATAGTGTTTTATGTGTCACTGGCTGGCTCCCTGTCTTCTAGCTGTTTAGCAGTATGTAAGGCCTTGTTACTGCTCCGTGGTGGATGGGGGAAGGGGTAATGTACATAATTTATTTTAAAGGCCCCCACCTGCCTTTAGCTAGGAGGATAAATAGCAAGGTGGGGTGGAGTTGTTGGAGTCAGAGTAGGGAGTGTATAAGAAATAGAGAAGAAGAGTAGTTGTAGTACAGTTAAGTGCATCTGGGCCCTTGTGGGCTAGACTGGGCCTCAGTAGAGATAATGTGATTTCCCCTGTCATGGAGTTCCATTTAGGGGGAATGCAGCTTGCTCTTCCCTCAGTGGGTCCCATTAGTGTAGCTGCAGAATATACTGACTATGCAGTTTGGAGGATACCATAAAAGTGTTAATACATGCTACAGCTGCTCAGTAAAAGGCTCATTAATAGAATCTGGCCCAGCAGTAACAAGCTAATGCCAACCAGCAAGAAGCCAATAGATTGGTGGCTGCCCACCTGGCCAGCTTAAAGTGGTGTATGGGGGCTCAGGCAGCAGAGAGAGACCAACATACTCTAAATCAGGTTGTACAACAGCTTGTGACCAGAGATCCGGAAGTCTCTGTTGTTACTCGCTGTCATACTGGTGCACTAGAAATTGAGAAATATTTCTGCAAAAGGTCCCCAGTCCCAGGTTCCTACGGAATATGACACCATCATGAATAAGTCTGTTGCAGATCCATTCATGCCAACTTTTATAGTCAATATAAGTGGCAAAAGTGTACATGCCCTCCTAGACTCTGGCAGCTTGGTTACCCTTGTACATACCTGGCTCTTTGACCATGTATATTTGACCCAGCACCAGGTAAGAGTTACCTGTGCACATAGTGGCTGTCAGAAAAACATTCCCATAGTGACCTTTAAAACCAGTTGGGAAACATTTATACCATGAAGTAGCAGTAGCCCCTTTAACTTTCTCTAATGTGATCCTGGAGAGAGAGGCGTCACTGTTTTGGGAATTGTGGAAAAGGTCCCAGGACCTGAAAACACCATAGTGTATACTAAGTGAAGACTGAACCCATTTGAACATAATCCTGGTGCTAGTGCTGTAGAGGTGAGCACAAAAAAAGTGTACCCTTTCCCTTAACTGTGAAAGCTGGCAAGCCAGAGGTGTTCCCACAGACCCCTCAGGTGCCTGGCATGCCAAATCTAGAAGTCTTTCAGTTTAAATTTGGAAACCTCAAGTTACGAGACACTCCCAAAAGCTTGAGAGACCATGGAGGTACACAGTGGAAACCCAGTGAACCCTGGGATGGAGTTGGTGCTTTCTCATATTGTAGTGAACCAGAGAATATTTTACCAGGTTGATAAAATTCAGGGTTAAAGTTCTGGAACGTCTTGTGGTGCCAGGGCCTTATAGGAGGACCTGTGGTTTGTGATCCATGAAGTCCAACAGTGCTCAACAGGGTTCTATCCCTTTGAACCTTTCCATTGATGGTATCCCTGTGGGTTATTAGATATTGCTAAAGAAACTTGGGGGAATGAGGCCACAGCATGACAGAACATATTACAGCTATCTAAGATTGTATTGATGCTCATGATGTGATCGTTAAGAAACATATGTAGCAGGCTTAGGAGGCCCAAAATCGGGTGTGCAACAATTCGATAGAGTACAAACTTTCCACCCAGGAGATTGAGTGCTGGTCTTAGTTCCCATGGTCGAAAGTAAGTTTCTGACAGGGGCCTTATGAGACAGTGGAAGTGTAGGAGAGGTGAACTTCAAGGTATATCAGCCAGACAAATAGAAAAAAGTGCAAATGTATCATGTAAATTTGATTAATGCTTGGAGAGATAAAGAGGTTTTCTCAGCCATGGTTGACAAGCCCATGGCCACAAGAGAAGGGATACACAAAAAAATAAACTTAAAATAGCAGAGTCCCTGTTCTCAGGGCTTACCAAAGCAAGTGGGATAATTAAACATGATATTGTCACAGACCTTAAAGGAGAACTATGAGGTGAGTGCTTTTCATTCACCTCATAGTTCTAGACGACCTGTGACAATGAGACTGTCATAGGTCGGCTCAGTAGATCGGGAAGTGAGCGAACACATACCGGCGTTCGCTCACTTCTCGATCCTGTCACGGCTCTCTGCCGTGACAGGGGAGGGGCTGGATTCCCCCCTTCCTGCTCCGATCCTCCAGTGCTGACTGGCGGAATGGACGGGGGAGGGGGCGGGTACAGCTGGCTCTGCCTCTGGATAGGCAGAGCCAGCTGTCACTCACGCAGCTGGGCAGATCCAGACATAATTGTCGGGATCCGCTTCAGCTGCGGCATCTCAGGGTGAGCTTAGGGTGATGGGAGGACGCTAGTTTGTGTCCTCCCGTTAACCTAAGGAGAACTATGGGGAAAAGCCCTAACCCCATAGTTCTCCATTAAGGTTTGTGTTAGGGATGCACCGATACCGCTTTTTCGGTAATGAGTACGAGTACCGATATTTTTTTAACAGTACTAGCCAATACTGAATACCGATACCGGCATCCTGAGGTGGCATGGGCCCAGCTAATCAGGTTGCCGGTGTTCTATCTAAAGCACACCGGCTTCACACTCCCACGTGACAGTATCGGTGCATCCCTAGTTTGTGTCTTTTTTAAGTCCTCTCGAATTTTGGAAGTCCGTTAACAGGCAGTGGCAGAGAAGATATAGAGAATGTTAGACCCTGGGGTAATAGAAGAGTCTCAAAGTGAATGGTGTAGCCCTATAGTCTTGGTTCCAACGTTAAATGGTTCCTAGAAATTTTGCAATGACTTCTAGAAACTTAATGAAGTGTCAAAGTTTGATGCTTACCCCATGCCCCGGGAAAATGAACTGATTGAGAGGTTGGGTTTGGCTAGGTTAGTGACCACCCTTGATCTCACTAGGGGACAGCACAGTGTCGTAGTGATTAGCACTTCTGCTTTGCAGCACTGAAGTGCAAGGAGTTTGCATGTTCTGCCTGTGCTTGCATGGTTTTCTTCCAGGTTCTATCTAAATTAGCCCTGTATGCATGTGAGATAGGGACCTTATATTGTAAGCTCCCTGAGGGCAGGGACTGATATGAATGTGCACTGCATGTAAACCGCTGCGTTAAATTGTCGGTGCTATATAAATACCTGTAGTAAACAAATAAATATTGAGAGGTTCCCCTGACAGGGAAGGTAAAAGTAGATGACTACTCCGCTACATTCCAGCAAATGATATACAAAATTCTAAAGTCTTATCAACACTTTGCAGTGGCCTTTTTAGAAGATGTAATTGTTTTTAGCACAGACTAGGAAGGTCACCTGCCTAAGGTGCAGGCTGTCTTGAATTCCATTAGAAAAGCGGGCTTAACACCAAACCCAAAAAAATGTAATGAAAAGGAGCACCTGATGGTCTATTTGAGTTGAAATTAGTGTGTTGTGGAGTGAGAGTGTCTGGCCATTAAATGTGCCTCGGAGGAGTTCTGCTACTATTTTCTTGGACATCACTTCTGACTTATTACAGACCATGTCCCTTTAATTTGGATGGCCCAGGCAAAGGAGCGCAATCCATGGTACCTGGTGACGAGGTAGCATGGAGCCGGCTTCCCGGCCAATCAGGAAGTTGGGCGCCGTGTAATGACTTGCCGTCCGGCTTCCTCATTGGTCGGGAAGCTGGTCAATCAGGAAGCCAGGCGGTGAGTCATTACACTCTCCCCCGGCTTCCTGATTGGCCATAAAGCCAGCTCCATGCTTCCTTGTCACCTGGTGTCAAGGAAGCATGGAGACAGCTCCCCGACTAATCGGGCAAGTCACTACACACTGCCTGGCTTCCCGGCTAACTAGGAAGCTGGGCTGCGAGTCATTACACGCCACCCAGCTTCCTTAATGGGACTTCCGGCATCGGAATTCAGTATTGGCGATTACCGAAAAGAAAATATCGGTATTCGTACTCGATACCAGAAAAACAGAGAAACTGCAGCACAACTGATGAGTTGATTGTGCTGCTTCTCCTTCTCCCAGCCTGGGTTCTGCAGTACAGGGGACTGGGAAGTGTATATCAAGTCAAAGTCATGTACACTGCTTTCCTTTGTGTATGTTAGATCTGCCTGCAGTTCAGCTTTAGTCAGATCTATGAAATTACAAATATTGCTTTAGGATAAGAGAAGTAGTAAAGCACAATCGCTCTGTATCACTACACAGTAGTGAGATCAGCATTGCTGTCCCATGTTCTATAGAATGGTAGCTTATACATTGAAGCAAGATGTGATGTCAGCATGACTTCAGGGGAGCTCGACTATGTGTTTTGATTGGTTGATGGGTTAGTGCACTGGTGAATATATTGTCAACATTGGGGATCAGGAGCATTTGGGCGATACAAGTACTCACCCCAAATGCTCATTGTCGACACTGATAACCATACTAGTATGGGTATCAGTGCATCCCTAATGTATATGCTAATAATTAAAAAAACGACATATTTTCAGCATCAGCACAATGTTAATAACACAATTAATGAACATAAGCAGAAGGTGCAGTGCCCATTTCTGCTGTGGTGGGAACACATCAGTGGTCATCATCAGGTCAATACACAGGCCATTCTCTCCTTGCTCTATGCTTCATATATAAACAGTTCTACAAGTTGTAATTTGTCATTCTCTTATACTCATTATCCAAAATAGTTAATGAATAGCACTAGCTGTAACCAGAATATTTGGATTTCAGTAGGTTGCAGGAAGATTACTTAGGAAGTAAATTGAAACTGAAAATTAGCTAAACAAAAATCAGCGAATGGCCCCAACTTCACGAACACCTGCTGGTGGTATAATTGCATTAATTACACAAAATGATGCTTTCTCATGCACACATGCACTGATTCCTTCCAAAGTACATGTGGAAAGTCAATTACTGCTAGCAAAAACTGTGTGCTGCAGTGTAAAATACTTTTTAAAGGGAAGCTATCATGTATTTTCACTGAGAACACATTTTGAGTTATTGGGAAGTTGAGTTTTTATGACCTATGCCTATAGTGTTTAGTGTGGCTTATAAAACTAAATATAACAGAGCTTATTTTGAAGCCTCACCAAAATTATTAAAACATATATTTATCACAGAAGTAGCAGAGGAGTCTGTTTTGATATTAGCCTTTATATAATCCCCTGTACAGCAGCACAAAGACTGAGGGCTTGTTCACACCTAATCCAGCATGGTTAGTAGATGGAATACACTGGATCGCATAATCAAGCCTCCCTGTGTTCTGGGGTAGGAAGGGGCATGGTGGTGCATTCAAGTCAATGCCACAGCAGCCACGCCTCCCGCCCGCAGTGCGATTGCCCACACCAGAGCGTGTGGCACAGCAATGGCCACATTGTCGGCAAATGCACTGCAGAGCAGGAGGCGTGACTGCGGTACCATTGACTTAAATGCACCGCTACTCCCACTCCTGCCCCAGAATGCAGGGAGACATAGTTATGCCACTAATTGTGCTGGAACGCACTGGATTAGATGTGAACAAGCCCTGAGAGAGGGAGGGGTACTGTAGACCGCTTGGTACTGAGTGTGTTGCATTGCAGTGCTGTCCAGCTGAAAAAAAAACCTTCTTGATAGGAGGAGAAGGTGTCAGGTTGTGATCTGAAATTGCTGTTCTTGCCTCCTAAACATTTTTATTGTCCAGTAAGTGAAACCATCATATTGAGAATGTGTGTGGTTGGGAGTCAATGACAGGCTACACTACCCAAATTGTTGGAGCTTTGCCCAACAGAATGGCCAGGGCTTAGCTCATAATGTTTTGGAGGCTGTTGCAGGTATGTGCCTCTAGGTACCTGCACTGCACTTTATGCCTGCAGCAGCTTTTAACCTCTTGTCATCTAGCCGTTGGAATGAATTGGACGGACAGCTCAGTTTAAGGCTGGGTTCACACCTGAGCTTATTTTTTCTGCTCGTTTTTGTCGTGTTTTTTAGCACGTTTTTCCATTCAGTGAAACGCGCGTTTCACTGGCGGTATGATTTGTTTTTTGTTTTTTTCCTTATTTTCTCTATTTACATTTTTTTTTTCACTTTCAAACTTCCCGCCGGCTCTGCCCTCCTGCAACGCGGCCGCTCGCAAGGGACAGAACCCGGAAGTCGGCAGCCGCCGGAGGACACAGCGGGGATCGCAGACAAGGTAAGACCTGTACGCTGTATTCCCGAGTGTGGCTCGGGGTTACCGCTTTGTTAACCCCGATCCACACTCAGGAATACCAATGGAAACACGCAGAAAAATGCCCCAAAGAAGCTCCTATACTTCTTTGGGCATAGGGCGTTTTTCAGCACGTTCCTATGCGCTGTAAAACGCCCAGGTGGGAACCATGCCCATAGGCAATTACTGGTTTTCACATGTTGAGTGTTTTACAGCATGTAGGAACGCACTGTAAAACGCCCAGGTGTGAACCAGGCGTTACTGGTGGGTGTGTACAAAAGTTTGAATAATTTAAGCACCCGGCAACGGCTGTTACATACATGCGATAACTTGTATGGTGTGTGGGAGTGTGCACTTCACCCCTTCTCTGCCACTGCCAGCTATCCCGGGCTCCTCTGTCCCCATGCTGGCCTAGGACCATCACAGTGGCCTGAACAGGAGGGGGGTTTAACACCCTGGTCTTCAAGTGGATAAACTGATAGAGGCTCTTTATGATTATGCAATGGCCAAATGTTTGCAACCTCATAACTATAATTTTCTTAAAGCTGAATAGAAAACATTATTGGACAGTGGATGGATAGTTAGTTGCCTCAGCCAAATGGCTGCATAATATTTTTATCACATTCTTTGAGCATATTTTCATCACTTTTCCATGCCGCTGTATTCCCTTGAGCACCTGCTCATGCTTCAATGATATGGAGATATGCAGACATTTAGGGAATGCAAAACAATAACAATACTTGTTCCTGCTGGGAAATGAATCAACAGCTTCATATATCCCATTGTTAGAAATATCACGCTTCATGTCAGGTGTACAGATATACATGTTCTTCATAAGCCCTTGTGAATGAATTTCACATGTGACAGCTGTGCATAATTTTTACAAACACTAGTTTAATATTTTCTTCAAAATGAGGATAGAAAAAGTCAAATCGAATCCCCTAGAGAAAACCGTGGGCAGCTGAGTCTTATAATTGATGTACTAAGCAACTGATCATCAATTATCCTGGTGTGGCTCTATCGGCTGTCTTCAATCAACTCTGTAACATCAATGTAAAGGTCAAGGTAATGAAGTGAATGAAGCCTTGCTTGGCGAGGGGAGCAGAACATACAATAGCTCCTTCAGTAATTACATAGAGTTGATCTGAACTGATTGATTACTGACTTTTCACAGCGCTAGTGAGGAGGAGGATTCCCTTGAAAGCTCTATGTCTCACACTAAAGTGAAAGCTATAAAATGTTTTCATTAGGTAAGACTTTTGTGTGGTTCATTTTTGTAATTTTTTTCTAAAATTACTATAGTTTCCGGGTTTTTACACACTGATTGTATACCCTTTGCATTTTTAACCAATAAAGGGCAAAACCCTATCTGAATGTCAGTCAGTTCAAAAGCCTATTGACAGCAGCCAATAGACAACAGCCTGGCACTCTGACATCCATGTTTGCTAGTTGAATTGACATGGGAATGGTCAGCAAGACTATAGAGCTAAGTATCTTTTTTGTTATAAATTCCGCACTACAATATATAAGTTTACATTTTCGTGCTAAGGTCTACATCAGGGGTAGCCAAACGCTGGGCCTCCAGCTGTGGTGGAACTACAAATCCCATGATGCATCTCTCTCCGGGAGTCATGTCTGCGGCTGTGAGAATCTTGCAGTGCCTCATGGGATTTGCAGTTCCAGCACAGCTGGAGGGCCGGAGTTTGGCTACCCCTGGTCTACATGAACCCTTTTATGACTTGGGGTCATTGGTGCCTAGATGCACAAACCAAATTTAGCAACACCAGTACGTCAGTTAGTCAGTCGTCAGACATCAGTTTACCTGACAGTAACTCTTTGACTAATTTTCCTTACTAAAATGTATTTAATTTTAATTTAGTTCACTGGTTTAATAAACACGCTTCTTATATGTATTAATATAGGTGGACAAGCAGACAAAAAGATGTGAAAGTAGAATGTTTATTTTAAACTTTTATTTTATTTTGTAAACACTGGACTGTCTCCTTTAAAAGGATAATACTTCTTTCACTGTGTCCAGAAAGTGCACAGGAAAAAGAATACCCTGATGGTTATTACTGTCACTGATAGCTGTTTACTAACGAAGCCATGTGATCATCATATCATGGTGATCACATAATCGGGAACCATGCAGATTGGTTCCCCATTATTAGCAGAGCCAATGTGCTGTCATTGATAAGATGATCTCACAGCTAAGAGATCCTAGATGTAATGTTGTTGGAAAAAGAACAGCACATACTGTACAGATATAATAATGTTTTGAGATGGAATATGTCTTTTGAGCCGTAGATGGCAGTGTAGTGCAATGTTACTCTCTATGTGCATGCTTGGCTATGATACACAGGAAGCTGTTTTTTCTATCAATGTATGTTTCCTCACAATGTTGTATTCAGATGTAACATAAAACAGAAGTCATCAACTTGCGCAAATACATCGATTGTTTATGGACTGTATATTAATAGCCTTAAAGGAGCTCCAGTTATACTAGTAGTTAATCCAGGGAAGATGTATGCACTGATCCTGCAGCCTGCTTAGTTGGATAGGGAATCATCCATGTAACAGCACTGTAAAAAGAACATAAAAACCACGCACAGACGCACAGATCTAGTGCAGTGTAAAAGTAACTGTTTAATACATTTTAAAAGTAATGTACTTACAGGATATTTAAAAACCTCTCACCTGTCACACATCAGATGGAAGTCCAATCTCAGCTGCTGGTCCAAGATTGTTATCAGGATAGACGGCACATGGAGAGAGCAAAGTGTTTCAGAGGTTCACCTCCTTTGTCAAGCCTTGACAAAGGAGGTGAACCTCTAAAACGCATTTCCTAGCAAAGTCTGACACCTGACGACCCCAGAAGTACTCAACTGCTGTGATCCCGCCTTGAGCAGAACCAGCTGCAGCACTGCTCAGCCACTGGATCAGATCTGTGTCTCCCAGCACAGGTGATCTGGAATCTTTCTGGACTGGACTGGACTCTGCTCTCTCCATATGCCGTCTATCCTGATAACAATTTTGGACCAGCAGCTGAGAACGGACATCCATCTGATGTTTGACAGGCGAGATGTTTATAAATATCCTGTAAGTGCATTACTTTTAACCTTTATTAAACAGTTACTTTTATACTGCACTTAGATCTGTGCGCTGGGTTTTTATGCTCTTAATTCAGATATAACGTTCTTCTAGGCAAGTAAAACTTAATTCAGCATTCCTCAAGATCTCAGTGCTTCATCTAAATACATAACCAACAAATGTTCCCAACAAATGGGACATCGTGCACAGAAACAATTTACAGATTGTGGAAAGGAGAAGGTTAAAGCACTTTGGTCTATTTAAAAAGTTTTTTTATTTTAAATGGCAAGATTTTTTAAATCACTTTATCACTTTCTAAGGTTACCTGCAAAGGGAGAAAAGTCTAGTATTCAACACCCTTGCGCAGAACAGTATGTGCCTATGCATACCTCCCAACTTTCTATGATAGGAAAGAGGGACACCTATTAGAAAAAAATATACAAGCAAAAGAAATGCCACTACCACACTCATATTATATTGACAGTGAAGAATTAATACACAAAAAATAATTAGGAAAACCGATAACCGATAACTGCTTTTTGTTAACGTTTCCTTTATAATGTTTTTTTTTAAAGTAACAAATGCAAAAGGGGTTCGAAGCTGGATGAAAGGTTTAGCACAGTAAAAACACTTTTGGTGGTTAAGTAGGGAATATTTTATACAGGGACAACTTTTTTTGGTCTGATGTATAGGATGAGGGACAGAGGGACTTTGTTGCAAAGGAGGACAGTCCATCCTAATCAGGGACGGCTAGGAGCTATGCCTATGCCCTACCTTTTCATCATGCCATTAACAGTACATGTAACAGATCAGTGAAAGCTCCCATTGGTGGGAGGACGACCAGAGTTCAGTCACTTGACCCTTTGAGATTTGAGCTTTACTTGACTCTTCAAAGATTTAACCCTTCACTTGACCCTTCAGCATTATGCAGAGTACAATTAACAAGACACAGCAAGCCCCACGCCACATTCTGCATTATATGAAACATAAAATGCAGGCAGAGTGTGGTGTAAGCATTGTGGTGTCCATTGGATAGCAATATCCACCCTCTGTTTTAAAAAAACACCTTAGTGTTAGTTTAGGAAGTTTTATGGGCACAGGTTTCTTGCATGCCAGAGTTCTTTCATTCTTTAATAATGATCTTGTTAACCTGCATTTCTATGTAGCATTGAGGGAAATAACTTGTTTATCCAAGAGTTTATCTGTGCAGGGGTGTTCTTACTTAATCGAGTTTAACAAGCTGATTCCTTAAATGTTGTCACCAGACAGCAGAGGGATTTGTTGTGTTTTGTGTTGATCCCGACAGTTATTGAACATGTGCACAGCAGAAGACTGCTAATCTATTTCATCTTCATGTTTCCAAACTTGCTCAGTGTCTGGCCACCAAGTGAAAACCTAATAGCAAAACCTCTGCCAAGTATTGTGTCTGTCCAAATCTTCATAAGGATGAACAGGCTGACAATAATTTCCTTACAGCTCGAACAATCTGGACAGTGGCTTCGGGAACATGCAACATTTAATGAGCTATTTCAATAACGGCTCTTCTCTATTCTAAAAGCAATGGTGCCACAGCTTTTGTTAGGGATGAACAGAGGGATTTTGGCAAAAATTTTTGTGTTCAAATTTCTCCAAAGCGGAAATTCTCCATTTCGCTCATTATTCTGCTTGGGCAAAATTTACTTTAAAAAAATCTACTCTTAAAGCAGAACTCCAGTCAAAAATAAGAATACAAATGAGTAGCCCATTAAAAGATAAAATACCAAATCTAACTTTTGCTGCAATATTCACCTTCATTGCAAAGATTTCATCTGCAGTACTATTTTACTGCCACTAAGGGGGTTATTCAGAAAAGAGTGAAGAGTTTGGAGAAGACAGGAGAAGTGAACAATCTAGGACAACATAGCTGAACTGGAAAGTGAGCTGAATTGGAGAATTTTTCCAAATCAGCTATTTTGGCCTAGATTGTTAATTTCTCCTGCCTTCTCCAAACTCAAACACCCTTTTGTGAATAACCCCCTATACGTCATCAGTCTGATGGCCAGTATCACTCAACTCCTCACTTCCTTTGAGCCCAGATCATCCTGGAGCCTGTGACTGGACAGTGGTGGCAGAAGCAGCACAGTAATGAGCTTATCTCTATGTCAATCTGCTCTCTCTTCCGGTAAGTGAAAAAACATAGCGCAAACATCGGGGCATTTTGACAAGTACTTGTCAAAATGCCCTGTTTTTTACGCCCTCACCCTGCAGCGCCCCCTGCGGTTGCGCCAGGCCTGGATCCATTGACCTTATATGCATTAAAGGAGAACTATAAGGTGAGTGCTTTTCACTCACCTCATAGTTCTAGCCGACCTGTGACAATGAGACTGTCACAGTTTGGCTCAGTAGATCGGGAGGTGAGCGAACACATACCAGCGTTCGCTCACCTCTCGATCCTGTCACGGCTCTCTGCCGTGGCAGGGGAGGGGCTGGATTCCCCCCTCCGATCTGACTGGCGGATCGGACGGGGGAGGGGGCAGGTACTGCTGGCTCTGCCTCTAGGTAGGCAGAGCCAGCTGTCAGTCACGCAGCTGGGCGGATCCAGACATAATTGTTGGGATCCGCTTTAGCTGCGGCGTCTCAGTATACCGCAAGCTACAGCTCGCGGTATACTGAGCCTAGGGTGACGGGAGGACGCTAGTTTGTGTCCTCCCGTTACCCTAAGGAGAACTATGGGGAAAAGCCGTAACCCCATAGTTCTCCTTTAAAAGCTTAATATGCGCTTAAGGTAAATCTCCAAATGACAACCAGAGTTGTTGTTGGCTCTTTTGGGACCAAGATCAAATGTAAGTAGAAGAGTGTATAATACAAAATTCTTTTTTATTGAAAGAAACCCATTAAAATCAGGTAAAACTTTCAGACATGAGCCACACTATTTTGCACTATTGGGCTTCATCAGGGTTTTGTTCCTTCACTATTTGTAATGGATGTATCATCTGTGATTGCAAATTTCTCATCTCTGTAAGGATTACCAAAGAACCTTTTTTTAAATCTAATTATTATTATTCAGTTTATTTAATTTAGTGCTCTTCATATTATGATTTATTTGTTAATAAATACATGTAATTTGTTGTGACGGGAGGACGCTAGTTTGTGTCCTCCCGTTACCCTAAGGAGAACTATGGGGAAAAGCCTTAACACCATAGTTCTCCTTTTAACCAGTTGCCGTCCGCCCGTTGTAAAAAAAACGGACGGACGGCACTGCTGCATTGGCGGGTTGCCGTTTCCAGATGGCATTTTTTTTCTGCTTGCGCGCCCCCTAGCAGGCGTGCACGGGCAGAAAAGACCCGTGCAATGCAAACCCCCATTACCGGGTGTTTCACATATAGACGATCGGCGGCTCTATAGCCTGCCGATCGTCTATGTGCTCATTTTTCCGGTCCGCCGCTTTTTCGGTCCCCCGTCTGCTGCTGCCCCCTCCTGACCCTTCACCTTCAATCCCGGGATCCGCTGCCCCATTTGTGGCCCGGGACCGGCTCGGGAGGGTGTCAGGAGGAAGAGGAAGGGAGCTCAGCTCCTTGCTGATCTCCCTAGGGGCTGTGAATGCGGAAGTGATGTGTATTACATCACTTCCGCATTCACCTGTCAGTCATCTGGCTGCTATAGCCAGAGAAAAGAAGCTGATGAAGCAGATCTCTGCTTCATCAGCTTCTTTTGGGGTCCACAGGTGACATTAGGGGTCCTAGAGACCCCTAATGGCTCCATAAAGAGGACCTGTCAGTGTGCCTTTGCTATTATATAGGAGGATTGTTATCCCCCTATATAATAGCAATAACAATAAGTGCAAAACAATATAAATAAAAAAAAGAAAAGTTGCATATAAAAAAGTTTAAAAAAAACCCCCAAAATGTTTAACTCCACTACCCCCACGTTTACGCACATATAAACATAAATATGCGTCGTGTGCACCAGCGTGTGAAAACGACAATTGCACTACACACGTTACATATCGCCGCGAACGTCGCAGTGAGAGCAATAATTTTAGGGCCATCAATCACTGATAACACTAAACTGATGAGCGGTAAAAGCTTTTAAAGTGTCGCCTGTGGCCAATTTTGGGTATGATCTTTTTTTGAGGTTTCGCACGCGCGCGCGCAATTTTAAGGCTTGACATCTTTGGTGTATTTTTACCCGACGTGACCCCATCTTTTATATTTTACCAAAAAATTGGGTAATAATAAATGTTTTATCATTTAATATAGGGGAAACAGTTTTCTTTTGTAATATTTTGGTACTTTTTCCTTAATATAGTAAAAAATAAAAACCCCAGTGGTGAATAAACCAAAAGAAAGCTCTATCTGTCCCTAAAAAATGGTATGAAATTAATTTCAGTACAGCGTTGCATGACGGAATTAATGTCAGTCAAAGCACCGCAGCGCTGAATACTGAAAAATGGCCTGGATGGGAAGGGGGTTTAACACCGCGGATGTCAACTGGTTAAACACTTTTTTTATCTGTATTTTCCCCCTTTGAAAAAAATAAAACTAATAAGTGTTTTTTTTCTCACACAAGAACAGGTCCAGAATAGCTGAAAAGAGCTTCTGTAATCTTTAGGCCACCGGACCCTGGAAAACCACCAAAACCACTTTAAAGTGGAAGTAAAGTGCGTTTTAAAAAGATTGCTGACAGTCTATTTTTTCATACAGAAGAGACTGTGTAAGTCTCTTCTGCCAAAAAAGCTCATACCTGCCTGTCAGTAATTTTTTTACAGCTCAGTGCACATGCATGGCAAGGTCCTGTGCCAATATGAAGTAACTCCAGTACACATGCATGGGAATTACATCATGCCTGTCCGGCCAAAGTTGCCAAACCTGGAAGAAGACTGGGAGAAGATGGAGCCTGCAACGGAGGGGAGATTGGACAGAGCAGCTCTGGAGGTGATTGTCTACAAGGTTAGTCAGCCATCATGTTCTAATATACTGTGCATACTAGCACATTGTGGCAAACACCTCCGAAGTGCTTTTTTTTTTTTAAATTAATAACTACTTAAAAAGAAATACTTTACTTCCAGTTAATTTTGCTTTCTCTATTAATACTAATGTTTGTTACCAAAATGGTGCTATTTTACAGAAATCTTCTGATATGAAAACTCAAAATTTTGCTTATCTTTACTTTCTATTACCTACTCATAATACCTAATCTAACAGGTGAGATAGTCTATGAATGAGACACCTCATTCATACTTTGATTAGTTCAAATTTTGCGAGGCATGGGACCTGTAGAGCACAGGATAGTGCTTCCTGTGTACTTGCTCCTTCTCAGGTGCCTGAATGGTCAGTTGCTGATGATGTAAGCAGCTACCATTTTGGTTGCTGTTAGCAACAGCGCTAAATAGCAAATGAAGACAAAACTTTTTTTTTTGGTTATGCTGAAAGTGGAGAGGGATTAAAACACCTGTCAGGTTTTGTTTGCAGTCTGCGTTCCTATTAGGGAGACACAGGACATGACAGGTCCATTTATTGATCTTTAATGTAGTTACTTGTGTGTCGCCCAGTCCTTTTCTTCACTGTCATGGGGTTTTTGGACTACATAACTTGTTCCCTCAATGGGATGCTGGTCACCTGACTTACCAGCGCTAGCCATGAGCTGATTTTAATCTCACCAGTGAAACGTCTTCAAGAAAAATACAGCAAGTCCAGTTGCCTTGACTTATTTTTTACAGACTCACCATGTGGGTTTTTCTTTACCATTTTCCTTTTCAACTTTTTCTCTTTTGTTGAGGGTTTAACGCACAATTATGTAGCATCACCAGCCCCCCCTCCTACTCTTTCCCGTTCATGAGTGAGTGATTTTTCAAACTCCAGATATTGCATAATAATATTCACAACGCATGTTTGATCTCTTATAGGGTTGTCCTCCGAGTTTGACATGCATCGATTCATCATGCATTTTGGGACTTTTTGGAGGGACATTACCTAGTTCGACATATGATATTGTCTGGGCACCATTTTTTTATGACTTTCACATGCTTTTCAAACATGCATCAATCAGCATCGCTTAGCAACTGCCTCCCTGCCTTGTTTATCACTTTTTCCCTCTTTCCTCTCTTCCCTGCTGTCCTCCGCCCCCCCCCCCTTTTTTTTTTTTTTCTTCCTGTACGTGCCATTGTTTCCCACTCTCTCTAGTGCCTCATTGTCTCCCCTGCTTCCTTACCTACCTCTCGCCTATCCCTTTTACCATCTTTTCCCTCCTTTTTTCTCTCTTTATATTTTTTAATGTCTCATCTTTTTCCTTCTTTTATAGCCTCTGTTTAGTTCTATTGGCTTTGCAATTTTACCTTTTCTTACCTATGTGATCGGTCCTGCCGTTCGCTTTATTTACACACTGTGTGATGACAGCCGGAGCTTTATTAGAATCCTAAACCCATGAGAAATCTGAACTCACGCATCACTTCAGGGGGTGTCAGAGGGGTGTCGGCTGAACGCGCAAGCTTAGAGGTACAGTAAACATTACATCAGCTACCTGTAATAGTGACTTATCCCTTCCTAAGACCTCTATGTCTGGCCTGAATGTACCAGAGACAGTCATCACAGACAATCTTCATCAGCTACCTGTAATAGTGACTTAACCCTTCCTAAGGCCTCTATGCCTGGCCTGAATGTAGCAAAGACAGCCACCACAGACAATCTTCATCAGATACGTGAGCTAGCCAAATACTTCACATCCACTTTATTGCATTCAGAAGGGTCAGGCAACAACATAATGCGGTAGATATTGGTATTTGTAGAGGTCATAAGGAATATTTAATTCCATAATCTCAATGTTTGTCTTGCAGGAAAGGATGCAGGAACTCTTACTGAGGAAAGAGGAAATGACATCATATAAAAGGGGAGCATAAACATTAAAAATGAGGGCAGTAAAATCAGTGACCGCAGAGTGGAAGCATAAAAAACTCCTCAAAAGCATAGAAATATGAAGACCATTGCAATTACATAGCCCATATAACTGCTGGGGGCAGCATTTTTTTTCTGAAGTCAAAGACAGACAGGCAACTAGTATTTTCAAAAGGAAATCAGTAAAGTCAGCCTTTTTTTTCTCTCAGCAAAGGTTTCCTTTAATAATTTGTTTCTAACTTTGTAAAGGTTTAATGGATCAAATGGAATAAATTACGATGCTCAGTTTTAAAATGGTTCAGAATTACACTTGTACAATTTAACAATATCCTGACTTCAAACTGTCTGAGTTACCTATATAGACTAAAGGGAACAAAACAACACTTAAAAAGAAATACTTATCCACCTTTCATTTTCAGCTGACTGCAATACACTTCAAGGTATAATGTTTAACCTCAATCCATCCATCTCTCAGCTCATAAAGCCAAAGCAATGCTAAGCATTTTTATGAGTTATGTGAAATCTCCTCCAGAAATTCAGGATGTTATATACCCTTTAAACGTTGGTTTTGTTTGAAGCGTTTGGTGTATTAGAAATACAGCCTGTTAGTGAGACCTGGATTACCAATTGAAGAATGGGCAATTCAGATATGGGGAGACTCCTGGCATCCTTCGATACCTGTTTCTCTGCATTGGGAGTGGTGATTGCAAATTCTCATTTCACCATTGCCCACAATATCTCTCCCATACAAATAAATGAACAGTATCAGCAGAGAGCTGCTATACAGTGGCGGAACTACCGCCGGTGCAGGCGGTGCGGGCGCCCGGGGCCTCAGGCTCTGGGGGGGCCCAAGCAAGATGCCGGCCGCCAGATCAGTATCCAGCGCCCGGCGGGCCCCTGGTCTCTCCGCCGGGAGTTACTCCGTCTCACAGCGGGGAGGAGAGAAAGTGACAGCCGGCCGAGCGCTGCGAAAGGAGAGCGCTGTGTTTGTGGGGTTTTTTTTGGGGGGGGGGGGCCCAAAAAAAAATCTGGCACCAGGGCCCTTTGTTCCTTAGCTGCGCCACTGCTGCTATATACCGACAACTCCTACCTCTTTGTCCTCAGCAGAGATAAGATGAGGTCACGGGCAGATATCTCTCCTGCTCCTGGTGCTACACTGGTAGTTTAATGTAGTTCCATTAGGTATGGTCAAAATTAAAGTGGAACTCTGCCCTAGAAAAAGAAGGAAGGTTGTTTATTGCAGAAAATAAAATTAATGTTTCTGCAATAGATGCTTCTTACCTGCCTCCTCACAGTTTTTTCTTGTATGTACACTGAGCTGCACATGTGCAGTTTAGTGTACAATCCAAGTGTCTGCCATGTGGGATAAGTTAAGTTCCATTTGTGTCAACCAGGGCCGGTCAACAAGGCTTGTCCAAAGACACCAAACCTGGAAGGAAATGTTGGCGCTGGCAAGGGAGTTGGCGGATATCGCATGCCAAAATGGACATAAGTACAGATGGCTTCCACTTCCACTAAACAATTGCCTGCACCTACACACTAACATCCTGTTTATCCTGACTTGAACAATTTCCCATTCTAATATGTTACTTAGAAAGCATGGGAAGCCGAGAACTAGACTGTCATCGACTGGGCTGCAGACAGTAAGGACCGGAGTAAGGACAGGCTGGGTCATTAGGGTAACAGTTTACTTTACTGTGGGAGCTATAGAGGGGGGGGACTGGTGGAGTTTTGTAAATTGGCAACTTGTCCAAATTGGCAACTTGTTTATTGTGTTAATGCAATTTAAACAGTTTTTGAACTTTAAAAATATACAGCTTTTGATTAAAATAATTTCAGATGACCCTGTCTTGCCTGCCATGAATGTACTTGTTTAGTTACTTCCAGTTTTAGAGTGACAATTGTCTCCCAATTCTACTGCTGCGTTGTCATTCTGTTACCTGCCCCCAAACAACAAATGGTCATGCTAATATACACTGTGCAGGCAATAATCCAACTTTTGTCGTCGGATACTGGAGGGAGTGCATGTAGACAGGAACTGGCTTAAAAAGGCTGGGCAAGATCAGCAGTACCGAGATGCAAAAAAGAATGAAGAAAGAGTTGTTATGAAAAAAACCCATTACATTTCAATGGTACATAGTAATTTCGCAAATTAAATGTAATACACTTAAGGTTTAGACCTACTACCCACCTCCCAAGCAACACATACTGCTTGGCTCCCCTGGCTCCTGCTGCCAGGAGCAAGGAAAATACCTGGTACTTTAGGATATGGAGAAGCATGTGATTTCCAATCTTTCCTCTTACAGTATATAATAGCTGCTTGATAATAAACCCAACACTGTCACATGGGGATGTGTAGAGTTCTCAGCCCTGAGCAAGCTGCAACTAGAGTGACAGTTCTTCATTTACCGACTCCTGGTGGGTGACTGAATGGTGAGCAAAGGAATAGTAAGTATGTGCTGTTGCGAATGGGGCCAATAAAGCAAACCTATTGCTGTACCCTGAATGGGCAGTCATGTATATAGCACATGTTTGTCATGTATATAGCACATGTTTGTCATGTATATAACACATGTTTTCATGTGAATGTAACTTTGAGGTCTATCATTTATAGAAAAGAAAATTAAGGAAAGGAGAAAAGTCATTTGAATGATATAGTAGCCAACGTGGCACAAACTTAGTTTTTTTAATTAACTGCTTAGGGCATAGTGGACACTGACCTTCACTCCAATGTATTTACTCACATGACCCAAGGTGAGTTTAAAGCCCACCTCCAATTTTGAGATTATGCCTGATTTCTCGTCCCTTTCACACACATGGGGTGTGGCTTTCACCAAGACAGGAAGGCATAGACAGCCAAAAAATATTGCCTTATCCTTTCTTAGTAAAATGTATGTCATTGGTGCCTGTGTCCCTGCTGGATAAATTCCCTAAATACACACAGATAAACAGATGGTAATAAAAAATCTTATAGAGACTCTCTATTGCCTACACTTGATCCAAAACAAAATAAAAAGTTTAGAATGTAGTTGGGCTTTAAATGAACTAAGTTACCTATAATTAATCTTTTCAATACAAAGCAGTATAATAGAGAATCTCCCCATTTCTATGGCATACTTTATAACCTTCAATAACTAAGTACTGTACAAATGCAGTATTCTTTCCATAGATGGACATTCCCAAAATATGATATTTAAGGACTCAGCAGTACTACAAGGGTTATAAATAAATAAGTGTACACAAAGTATGCCGTTGCTTAATTTCTCCTTGACACAAAACCAATTTCCAAAAATATCACTAAAACACCTCGGACCTCTGCTGGGTTGCTGGCTATTTTTACAAGGCACATCTTGTGCCTGCTGCCCTGCTTCTGGATAAATCCTGCATATTTTGTGTTAATATTGTATGAGCATTAATATGAGAAAATAAAGCAGAAAAATCCATTATTTGATTAATGTGCTCTCTAGCAGTTATTAGATCTTAATTGCATCCTATGCCAGTGATATCGCATCTCAACAGTCTGACTGGCTAGTCTCTATTTAATTGAAAGTAAGTAAAGGCCGAACCAAACAAGAAGAATTCATTTATTATCACTTGATAAGGTCAAGAGCAGTGTTTTGGGAATCTTTGGCGACTTGGATATTGCTATATTTCCCTAAGACATTCATTACAAATGTTCTCTTATGTGTTTTGTAGACATATCATTAAAAAAAGCCTCTGCAAAACACAGTTTGGGTCTCCTTTAGTGATTACTTACATGCCCATTTGCCTATGTTTTATAGAACAGATCAACATAGCTAGTGATAATCAAATGGACCTGGGACAATTTGCAAGGTGTTTCACTAGTCCTGCTTGCATTAAAGTCTATGAAGGTGGGGGGTAAGGGAATTAATCTTAGTGTTCAATTCTGGCCATTTGTTAGGCTGATAAGCAAGTTATTGTCAAACAATAGATATGGCCAACATGTACCAATAGCAAAAAAAATAAATACGGTAGAGCAGGATGAGGGCCTTTTCATTTGACATTAAAAATACACAAATCCTTCATTTTTTTGTGCATGCCTTAACCACATCACTGCCACTGTACATTTCAAAACAGCAGTGGTGGATGTGTATTTCTGGAGTGCTTTTTATAGACAGCACTTCAGAAAACACACATTGATGGCTAGTGCACCTGTGAATGGCTGTGATCTGAGCCACCATTGGACAACTCATATCACAGACACAATGCACATTCAGAGTGGTTCTGTACCTTGGTAAGTCTATGATGACCAATCATAGAGGTCACAAATGTAAACACTCTAGTGTTTACATTTGAGAGCCCTCATAGTATTTATCAGTGAAGGGGAACGAATGGAGGAATTGTAGTAAGCAGTAGATTCACGGTGAGAAGTTTGAATTGAAATACCTTTTCTAACCTTGCACCTTTCTCATCTCCTCTACATTTCATCGTAGCTCTTTATGTGATGTGTATATTGACACCTTCTGCTCCCTTATTCTGCACATTAACTTCCTCATCTCCTCATCTCCATCTTCCTCATCTCCATCCTTCCACTGTATGTTACCTGTACATCAGGCCCTTCCCCTCCTCCCCCCATTGTGTATGACCTATAATGTACTGTATCTAGTGCACAGTGACCAAGCTTCATGTTTTAACCACTTCAATATCGGCATGTTTCTTAATTTCCCAAAAAAGTCATTTCCCAAATGAAATAACCTTGGGGTGTCTACTTTGGAAAAAGGGTAATTTGTGGGTGAGTTGAACTGTCGTGGAAATTTTATTTGATATGTTGTATAATAGAAAGTAAGTAAAATAGTTTTCTTTTTCAAAATGTTTGCATTTTATTTCCTTTTATATGGTAAATAAAAAACCCAGTGGTTATTAAATACTGTACCAACAAAAGAAAGCTCCATCTGTCTGAAAATGTTTTTTTTTTTATTATTTGGGTGTTGGATGAACAAGCAATTGTCAAATTATCACAGCACTGAAGACTGAAAAATGGCTGTGTAATGAAGAGGTATATACAGTTTGGTCTCCAAGTGGTTAAAGTTGCATGTGGTGTTATGGAACAGGGTACTGTTCCACCACTGTAATCCACAGCATACCACAGTATAGTACAGTATCTCTCCCTACACAGAATTGTCAACCCTCCCTTCAGCTCTAATACACACTGACAACATGACTGCTGTGCCCACCCTTTTCTAATGAGGGGACTGGGATTTCAATTCCTCCATATTATTGGCTCTTGCGACTCAGTGGCCAGGGGCAAAACCTAAGCAGCTCATTATTGGTTGTTCCAAATTTCTAATGGGAAGTTGTTAACATATTGACCAATAGATCGGCCCGAATGCAATCCTCGGGGATATCGGCCCGAATGAATTCGGCCCGAATGCAATCCTCGGGGATATGCCTTGAATACAGGGTTTGGCCAATCTGGAACCTCATCCTTAAACATGACCAGTCTCATGGTAGGCCTTATGGTTAAGTTGCAATTAATGCCTAGAGCTGAATGTCCTCCAAAAATGATGCCATAATTAATGCAACTGCCCCTAACTGATTGCTCAAACAATAGACTTTATTGTTGATAAGTAAAAACACAAATCTATGCCAAATATAGAAAACTATTAGGAGTTTGGTATGGGTGCATAATGCCCCTGAAGGTTCCCCCTATTAGCTATATAGAGATATAACTATTGCCAGCACTGTACTGCTGATGAATGATTAGATTAGGTTAGCAACTCCACGTTCATAACTGTTACAGAACACCCCTGACATTCATATGTCGTAGAGAGCAAATACAATATTATATAAGTGATATAAATACTTATGGGCTGACAGAGATTGTAAACATGATTTTTTTATTATTATTTTCAATGCACTTGTATAGGATAAACCTAAATAATTTATTTTGTTTTGCTTTGAGCATTTAATCTACACTACATTCAGTAGATTACATTCTTTAATACCCCCGGTGAATTGTTCTATGTTCACTGTACAAAGTTATCATATATCACAGACTCTACATTTGAATCAATTGTTACTCCTGGGGATTTATTTTCATAATTCAACAGCTTTAATTATATTATCTAAGGCAGAAAAACCACAATATAATGTGTTCTCAAGTACTGGATAAAGATCATAGGTAAAGATAAGACATGAGGGACACATTATTATATGCTACCTCATTTTTTATGAGGAACATAAACTAAGTTTGCCATTATTGCAGACTGACTTCTACAAATTATAAGTAAGGATATTTACAAATCTCACTGCCTTTGCTGAGCACTTTCTGAAATGTTGGTGTTCTAGCATTGATGTTGTTGCTCTGTCTTTGGTCAGGCAACTAGTAGAGTTAGAAGGAGGTCAGCAATTACTGTCCAAACATCTTTCAGCACAATTTCCATTAATAGGTAATAAAACTCTTTACTTTGACCCTAACCACTAATATAATCACCTTAAAGTATACTTGTATGTTCAATAAACATTATGCATGTGCTCCTGCAGTCTAATAACAAAATGCCAATATGATGGGTTTCCTCTACTGAAGGGCTTGTGCTTACATCCACCATTGATTTTTTTTAAAAGCTGACAAAAGCAACAACACGATAGTGCTGTTTGGAGACCTACTCTGAATTAAACATCATCTAAAGTCTCTATTTTTCCCCCTCTCATTATGATAAAAAGGGCATTTTCAGGTGATTTCATTGCAGAAGGAAGAGTGTTGTCACCATTTTAAAAGAAGTGCCTGTCCAATGGTTCTACTAGCATGATCAACAAGAATTTACAAAATGTTCCAGGGGGTACTTAGATTTATTGGTATGGGCAGCCTACCTCACATATGTGATTTTATAGTTAGGCCGTAGTTTTACTTTAATCCCAACTTTATCCTTTCATGTAACTTCTATGATATCATATAAATCCCTTTTCAGCTCGATTGTAAGGGGTCTATTTATAATTTTTTCACGAAAGATTCACACAAATTTGAGGCCGCGATTCACACATTTTCCCACTTGAATCCAATTAGAAAATGTGTGAATCTTGGGTTAAAAGTTGTGCGAATCTTGTGCGAAAACATTTATAAATAGACCCCTTACAATCAAAACTGACAAAAGAGTTATATGGTAATATATCATTTATACAAAATGATACCATGTGGATTAATTTATTAATTAGTGCCTCTCCTTTCTCCAGCATGTTTACTACACACATTCTGTTTGCAACAGGCAGCAAACGACCACTTCCTAAAAATGAAAAAGATTGCCCAAAAGGGAAAAGCTTTCTGAACATTATTCTGTGTTCACATTGATTGCTGCCTTTTATTTTAGTTAAATTAAAGCTGAACTCCAGGCAAACAGCTATATACCCGATTAAAATACATTATAAGAGGCAGCTGTTTTACCTTTCAAAGGTTTTGTATTTCTGTCCACCCAATCCTGAGATTTACACAGCTCTCCCACACAGCACAACAGGTATTTATACACCACTTACAGTTAAGGAATATAGAGGTGTTTTCTCTATAGCACCCATATATACCAAACATAACCTATAATTATAATAATATAATATATTTTTTTGTAATAATAAATTAAGTTTATGGAAAAATAATGATGTGCTGTTTTCTTCTAACAAAAAAAAAAAGGTTTTGTTTGGGATATACTGTATATATTAATGGTGGGGAATTTGGTGGACACGGACCAGATAAGGTTTGTGTCTATCCCCATGGGCATAATTACTTTTTAGTTTCAAAAGATTTTTATTTTTTCAGAAAAAAAAAAAAACAACAAAACAATAATTAAACAGTGCACTAGCACGGAAATCAAGGGCGCGCATAAACAGTAATGTAGACAATGGTTTTGCTATATGACAATTATACAAAACATTAGATATGGTATGACATATAGATGTCTAGCAATCACCCTACTTCGAGTTTGGAATGTGGAGGCAAGCTCTGGTGTGAATTCCACCACAGTGACCAGGAACAACCAGTGAATGGGCATAATTACTAACTGCTTAGTGTTGTTATTTTTAATCTCGCTAGCATCCAGCCGAATGGGCACTAGCACCCTGCTGAATTGGGCACTGCAAAAACAGCAGCAGACTGATAAGGTCATCACTCTGCTCACTCTGTTCTTCCTGCTATAAGCATGATCCTTGTCAGCATTTTCATGCTGCACACCTGATTCGACTCCAGCCCACTACCCCACCAGCCCCTCAGTCTGAGTGCTGCTATACTGAGAATTGCAGAGGAGACTGATACCAAGTCAAATTTGAGTATTCACACTAGTTACATTAAAAAAAAAAAAAGAAAGAAAAATGTAATGATTTATTCTTGGGTAAAGAGTTGCATTAATCTGTGTCTTCTGTATGTGCCAGAAGTTCAGCTTTATGATGCATAAAAATATTGCCCATGTAAAGGCCTGACTGTGGTCTAGCA
>NW_017307542.1:268759-277717 GCF_000935625.1 Nanorana parkeri | reverse complement strand
TATATATATATATATATATACACACACACACACAATTTAACTACAAAGCATTAATTAAAACTCTTCTGAGTTAAATACTGTATGTTGTTCATATTATTTTCTTGTAATAATATCAGTAAATTATTGGAAACTATCGTGGTCTTTATGTTTCCCTCCCTTAATTTTTATTCTGAAAGCTTTTTTTACCCTTAAGCTTGGGTTGTAGATTTGATTCAAAGTTCCGTATGCTGAGGAATCTGTACTCCTCAATCCATTCATGCGCCGTACCGACTCCACGCTTTCATTCCCAACAAGCACAGCCTGTCCACAGATTGTCATGAAAGATAAAGGCAGCAAGAATGGAAGAACAGCAAAATGATTAAACAAAAAAAGCACAAAACATGCAAAAAAGCAATAACAGAATATATACTCTTGAACAGAGCAATGAATAAAACAGAACACATTACAAGCACAAATTAAACATGCACATTACACAATAATGCAGCAAAATATAATAAATCATAAGAAATAATAATACCTAATGAAAGCTCAAAGAAGGCATTTTTGGAAAGATTAACAAAAAGTAATGGCTTGTCCACAATACATTAGGATGCGTTTCAAAGCACTGAATGAAAAGCGCGCTGAAAGGATAGCATACCCACCAACATCCTAATAGTTACATCTGGAACATTTAAACCACACCTACATTTAGACCATTTTTGATTAAAGGAGGCAAACTCAGAGCTCGCTGCAATTATGAAATTAGCCTCTTCATTATATAACAATCATACTGTTATATTCAACTTACATATAGGTTCTCAGCTGAACCTCTTGAGTTTTTAAGTTTTATTTTTTTTCTCTTTGTTGGCCATAGCAAACATCATTTTCAGCAATGGTGAATGAAGTTAAAAAGTCAAAAATACCAATCATTATGGCAAAAAAGCTCAGGTAGTCATAGTAAAGAGAATGAACCCTATAGCGTTCCGAAACAATGCTTAGCTGGGCTGTCATAGACACCAGATAGTCCTACAATTTGACAAAAAAAAGCCAGACTGGGAGACTGGCACCTTATAGATTGTTAGATCAGGCCCCCCTCTCTCCTTTTAAATCACTGTATAATGACAGTACAAAAATTTACCTGTACGGAAAAAAAAGTTATGATCTTTACTTACCTTGCCCGTTGTGCTCAAGTTGCTTGTGTGAGAGTGACATCACAATCCTTCCGGCAAGAATTATGAACTCATGTGATTTGGGGTGCTTATTGTTCCCTAGGAATCCTGCCCATTGCAGTACATAAGACTGTGGTTAGGTAAGTATTTATTCTAACTTTTTTTCCTCACAGGTACATTTTTGTACTACTATTATAGCAATAAAGCTGGAGTAGACCTTGCTTTCAACAGGGGAAAAAACACTGGCGTTTCCCTATACCCCTTGTCTCCTTTTAATAAATGTTAGTTTTCCTAATCACTTTCTAAAACTCACCCTTCAGAATGATTTGCAATGTTCCTATTTGGGAAAAAGAGAAACACAGTGTTTACTCTTGCCAACCTTCATAGTAGCATTATGTCTGCGTGATAGGTATATGCTAACTGCACATTTAGCCTAGTGCAAAAATATCCTCTGTCTTATGTAGCATCTTATGAAGAGGAAGAATGTTTAATCTGTTTCTTGTACGCCTTTTATCCATTTAATCACCGCTTGCTGTACTCATGTTCGCTATCCTACTCCTTTGTAAACACAATTGTCTGCATGACCCTGTGCCTACAGGAGGGTACAAGCTTTCACACAATTAACTTAATATAAAATTATAAGACATTAAGTCAACAAGGCTCTCACAAGCATGTTATTTATTTGTTTTAATGTGGAATTGTTCAAGAAACTTTTGGACGATTTCTTAAGGGACCGTAATATACAGGGGTACGGGTACTCCTAGAATGAGATCCTAATAGGTTGGACTTGATGGACTAATGTCTTTATTCAGCCTCAAATACTATGTAACTATGTAACTATGTAAATTAAAGCATGCATAATAAAATATATCAAGCCATAGATGTGTTGTGGAAAATTACAGCCCTGTACGAAATTCGTATTTTTCCCAGCAGAACATACTTAGTATTCAGAACATGCACTTAGTTTTCAATTCAAGATTTATAAGATTGCTAAGTCTTATATCTTTCAAATTCACTTATTTTTGTTCCCAGCTATCTACATTTATACTGTGAAAGTATTAGAGAAATAAACTGTTGGTAAAAGAAGAAGTTAGCAAAAGGGCATTTATGAAATTGGCACACATATAGCTAAAGCAAAGCGGTGGGGAGAATAATGTAAATAAACAACCCCCAGGACTATGGGGCAAGTACCTTCTGGTTCCCCAGCGCATCCTCTGTTTATTTTTAAAGTGGCCTAGAATCCCCACTCAACCCCCTGAATGCCCTACTAGCCATAAAATGTGGTTTCAACAGATTTGTGAGGATGGGCAATAAAGGGGGTAAACTGCTTCCAGGATAGTACTCCCAGGTTTCTGAAAGCAGTCTGCACATTTTAGGAGTATCCTTGGAATCCAGAACCCTTGGACACTCTGTAAATAAACACAGTCTGTGTCCAGGCACCTGGAAGTCCATGTTTTACAGCTCTGGAGGCTGTTTACCTACTTTACAGTCTTCATAGGTACATTTTAAGTAACAATATTCTTTAGCCCTCAGCAACCACTTCCATTCTCGCTTTCTTTTTTCTCGTTTAGGGATTGACAAGTCTCAGGAGCCATGTGCCTAGGGAAATTTCAGTTGGTGTTTAACTTTTCTCAGCCTTCTCTGTGGTTGTCATTATTTCCTAGCCTGAGTTCAATAGCTCCTAATATTGTATTTAATCTGTACCCATTTTTTTTACAATTGGTAAAAATGTTAGTATCTTTTAGATTGCTTGGATTCTAAAACTGTTTCAACTTATTAATCTGTGTATTAATTATACCATTGAACAAGTAGCTCTAGCCTTCAACAGAACCTGCCACTGAACAAACCAATCCTAAGAGCACAGACTCATTTGTATCCTGCCCCCTGGCCAGGAGTGAGGCTGTGACATCCCAGACAGCTCTATACAAATGTGGACAACTCCGGCAGCACCACTTTGTGATTTTGGTGCAATGAAATTGAATAACCAGCATGGAACAGAACATCATTAAAATCAAACTGCACCCATATTCACAGAGCATCAGTTTGTTAGCAACATTTTGCTAACATTTTGCACAGTTGTTAGAAGATTGCTTAGAAAAAAAGGCTCAAATGGTTTCTGAAGTTCAAAGCAGCCATCAGTTTCTCATTTTGGTTCAAAACACATTGATTTCAGAAAATGGCACAAAGGAGCACTTACATTAAATACCCCTTACTTGTGTATTACTCAACAGTTGTGCAAAGCTTATCTGGCTTTTTTAATAACTTATCAGTCAAATTTTTAGAGAAAAAGAGGGTTCCAGTGCAACCAATGCAGAGATTACAAATAAGCCAGCTTACAGAATTACAGAAGCCAAACTTTATCCAAAACTTAAAAAAGTTTCAATAGAATGTGAAAGTGTTGGAGGCTTGAAATTTTCTTTATTGCTCTCCGTGTGCCACTGGGGACTCTTCTCCTCATGTACCATTAAAAAATATATATTTCCAGAATAACCCAGCAAATGTTGACTGTTGACTAGTTTATGAAACTGTAATTCACCCTTGTACTGTAGTTTTTCAACAATTTCAAGAACATTATTCACAGACTGGAAATTTACTAACCATTATCTAGCAATTTCTTCCATTTTGTGCAACACCATTAACATTTAAAAAATAAATTCTCAGTGCTCTGTTTACAAGAACAACTAAGTTAAACTTTCATGAGTACTAGTTCATTCTTTAATAGTCTATAGTCAAAGAAAGCAACAATATACCTAGCAAATAACATACCCTGTTAAAGCTTTTGCAGGGGAAGCTTGACTATCAACGAGACTGAAATATAGGTGGTGATGGACTGAATGTAGGTGGGGGCTTTGCAGGGTCTTCATACTCTATAGCTCTAGTATCAACCATGTCCTTGTTTCCTTTGGGCTTTCAGTTACTACACTGTATAGTCAGATGGCAATTATGGATAAGCAACATACTGCCTCCAGTTCTGGTTGCAATTTTCTGATATATAGCATGACAATACAAGAGCTGTTTAAAAAAGGGCTTCATGAATTTTATCTAGGGGGAAAATGATATCTAAATTTGGTAATTAATACAGCAAATACTCTACAGCTGTCTCTTAATAAAAATGCAGAAGGGATGGCTTTACAATATGATACTTGGCTGACAAACGGCTCGGCTCAGAACTAATGAAATGGAAGCAGGACATGTTCAGTTCCTAAAGGGGACCCGTTTTCTTCTGAAGTATATTTGGATGTTAAATCAGCTACAGAATATAGCAATGTGTAAAATAGAGAACTTACTACTATTAACCACAGTGTAATATACAGTAACATAAACACCAGTTGAGAAATGTATATCATACTATATTCCATAGAAGAGTGGATAAATGGTGTTGTATCTATGAAAGATTCCTTAATATCACCAAGAAATGCGTGACTGGTAAAAATGTACAATGTCTAGACAATTGACTGGCAGCTCCTATGTACTAAGGGGTTCCATGGTTACCAAGGGCAGTGACTGAAATGTGTAGATCAAGAAATAAGGCACCACAATGTGATGGATAGGTCCAAGTGGAACAGCTGGAATGCCTACATTATAAAGCATTTTCTACTTTATATAACACAGCCTTTTTAAGTTACTGTTGTTTTTACATTGTATTATACAGTTCAATGTGCAGGCAATAGTATAACAACACAGAATGACTTCAGGACATAGGCACATTCAGATGAGCCTTTTCAGAAGCATCTTCCTGCCTGGTGCATTAATGGTAACCATAGGCTGAAATGCACAAGGAGAACAGGTCAGTGGATAATGCATTTTATTGGGCACAAAACTGCAAGTCTGTACCAATTTGTGCCTAATGCAATGTGCTGTCCGCTGGCCCGCACTCTATGTACCATTAAGGTAAAACCAAGCTGTAAATAAACAGAAGCTCTTATTTACCTACAGCATATTTTTTGTTCAAGGGCCAGGAGCTTTAAAGTCCTTTGGCTACAGCACCATCTAAAATGAAGATTTTTTCTTAAAAGTGACATGTCTTTATACCTTACCAGTTGCATATACGTAATGGTCTAACAGCATTAACAAAAAACAAATGAAAAAGAACATTCTATAGCATTGGAATAACTGGCATATTGAAATGCAACATTTTAAAAGGAAGTAACTATGTATATAGTTTACTAAAAAGTTATCTTACCCTGCTTTGTCTTTTCTGTCTCTTGCGAAGCCTTAGGAATTCCTTGTGTTGTCTTGATACAAAATTTACAGCTGCATATTCCAGCAAAGCAGCAAAGACAAACAGAAGGCAAACGGCCATCCAGATGTCAATGGCTTTCACATAGGATACCTGTGAGGGAAAATAAAGTTGTCAAGGGATACTTGTACCATTCAATTATTCTTGGTTATGAGTTTTATGAGATCTATAGATAATAATGCTGCTTTCATAAACTGGACCCTGGGGAATTTGTCTCTCAGGTGTACTATATATAAAGGTCTCAGATGGCCTTACAGTATTTTATAACCAATTTTGCAATAAACCTATAGAGGGCATTAGAAATCTAACCAAGAACCACAAAAGATGCATGCCAAGATTTATTTTAAACTGATTACACAGTATAAATGCTTATAAAATGAATAACATGTTTTTATGTTCCAATATATAATAAATAAAGTTGCTATAGCATTGTTGTTGTGGTAAATAAGTACAACCAAGGTCTTAAGTAGGTATGCACATACACACACATACCTACACACACACACACACACACACACACACACACACACACACACACACATATATAATAAACATACCCTATGTACACATGTACATACAGACACAGCAAGAGAAAGAGAATCAAATTTAGCATATTGAGGGCTAATTGCTGACAGCCCAGAGCCACGCTGCAATCAGGAAGGACCCCGACAATATAGATTGAATCCAACCAGCTTCCTGATTGACAGCTGTCTCTGCCTCTCTAGAGCCAGCTGTGCCCACCCCTCCACTGTCTATCCTTCCAGTGACTGCTAGGGGGATGCACGCCGTCCAGACAAAGTCAATTGTGATGAAATGCATAGATGGGCGAGTACATGCTGAGGTCATTACGTCCTAGGAGCAAACAAGTGATACGGAGCAGAGCTTCAGTTGATTACAAAGTGATCGTTTTAGTTTCATGTTTGTGAGTATTTTTAATCTACTTTTAAAAAGCCGGTTTTATAAGAGCTTACTACACAATGAGTTTTCATATGTCTCCCCTCTGATTGGGGAACGGTTTTTGGATCTCTGCATATGGAGACGGACATGATGGAGAGAGATTGAAAGCTGATAAGCAGATTTTTGCACCAAAAAGCTGTATGACCATAGAGGTCACTAAAATCTGGTGAGTGCAGATTTTATCTGACACTATCACAACGAGGTGGATTGGTCTATTTGGAAGCACGGCGCACTTTCTGAAAGGCACATTTGGCTTTATCAGCACAATTTTGAAGGACGCTTGATTCTAAAGACACTTTTTAGATCTTATTACCAAGTGTGATTATGTTTATAAGATTTGTATTGCCGTTTGTTTGTACATCACATGGTTTTCATATGTATAAGGATATTTATTTAACAAGTTTTAGTCACTAAACAATGTTATTCTCTATAGCGCGGTGCAATTTGGTGTAGATATACTTTAATTTGTGTCATTGTTTACAAATTTTTCAGCACAGCGGCTTGGTGTGTTTGTTACCATAGTGCAGGTCCCTTGATAATAATAAACTGCTAAGGGGTCAGCCATGAGCTGGGCGATCAACAGTTATATTATCGCTGAACTCTCAGTATAGAGCCGGGGTGTAAAAGGTGCACTCTCCCACACCAGCTCTAAGTATAGGGAAGAGTAGATTTTACTCTCCCAATACTTCTTCTTTAAAGGAGAACTATGTGGTGAGTGCTTTTCACTCACCTCATAGTTCTAGCCGACCTGTGACAATGAGACTGTCACAGGTCGGATCAGTAGATCGGGAGGTGAGCGAACACATACTGGCGTTCGCTCAACTCTCGATCCTGTCACAGCTCTCTGCCGTGACAGGGGAGAGGCTGGATTCCCCCCTCCCCGCTCCGATCCGCCAGTGCTGACTGGCGGAACGGACGGGGAGGGGGCGGGTACAGCTGGCTCTGCCTCTAGGTAGGCAGAGCCAGCTGTCAGTCACGCAGCTGGGCGGATCCAGACATAATTGTCGGGATCCGCTTCAGCTGCGGCATCTTAGTATACCGCGAAATGGGCTTTGTTTTACATGCTGGTTTGTGTGTGTGCCATGATGCCTTTCTACTGTTTTACTGTTCAAAGCCCATTTCGTGTGCACCTTACTGTATAACTGGTGACAAATTGTTGAGTGCGTTTGTCGTTTGTTTTGCTTGACCGATTTGGTGCAGCGACGCATGGGGTTTCTCAGCTGCCATTGGGATGTGCGGGATCCCTTGTGTGTTTCTGTGCTTTTAAGGAGGCTGGGCGTCCTCCTGACAAACCTGCACCCAATTTGAAATCTTCTGCCCCCATGTGCTCCAAGATGGAGACTCTCATAGTTTAGAGTTAGGACCGCACTATAAGAGGTGCCTTGGCGCGGCAGTGCGGCTTTCACATCCTCTGCAGAAGACGTGTATCCAAACCTCTGTTATTATCCTTAGTGGTGAGACAAGTTGTTTTACATGCTGGTTTGTGAGTGTGCCATGATGCCTTTCTACTGTTTTAGTATACCGCGAGCCTATTGTGACGGGAGGACGCTAGTTTGTGTCCTCCCGTTACCCTAAGGAGAACTATGGGAAAAAGCCTTAACCCCATAGTTCTCCTTTAACATTCCCTTGATAATACAGTTTGCTAACTGAATGAAAACAGGTGACACCCCACACACATCCTTCATCCTATATACTTACCCCCTTCAAAAGCAAATGTTGGTCAGATCCCTTTGCCTGGCATGGTATCCTTCATCTGCTCCTCATTTGTATCTTCTAAACGATAACGAAACCATATCAAACTTACTGGAACACTGAACTTAATTCTTCTCTATCCCCTGAAGACGGGCAGGAGATCTGGCAGATTACTGCCAGGAGCTCAAGGAATGTTTCCATTTGAGAGAACTCTTAGCCCGTTCTCATCAGCAGCCACGCTATGCAACATGGCTGCTGGTGTGCCCGCCACAGTGCTGATCGCGATGCATCTAACACTTTTATTTGTTAGAACTTTATTTAAATGTCACATTACATTCCATTAGGTTCTATGGGCACAGTGCCGTGTGATACTTTTGTAAACGAAACGTGAGATTGTAGTCCATCACGGGAGCGAACTTGGAGTGGTGACTACTTTACAACACACACAGGAACCATGGGGATCAAAAGTAGCCACCCTCCAGAAGGAAGGACAGTGTCAGCACACATTCAGAGATGATTTGAAGATCTACAGCCGAGTGATACACAAATAAGAAACATTTTTGTTAATAGTTAAGGTACTTGAATGCATTTTTAAGATTTAACTCCTGAGTTTAGTGTCGCTTTAACTTGCCTGTACTATGTTTCATTTTGTGTTCTTTCAATAAACCCTTTGTGAAACAAAACAGGTGACTGCCTGATATTGCGGAAGCCACTTGAGAGTGAACCCAAGAGCCTATACATTATATGTAACACAATTATGAAAATATGGTACACCTGGTGTTGAAAAACTGGGGGGATAGTGACATTGAACACTATGTTCAGGTAAGCTAAAATGACCCAGGACTGGGGTTGTCCTGCTGTGTTTTACCAGAACCCCACACAATACACCTAAAAGTGTGCATGAAATATACAGTATATATA
>NW_017307542.1:255642-268736 GCF_000935625.1 Nanorana parkeri | reverse complement strand
TAGAAGCAGACGAGCCGAGGCTGTAAAATTCAATAAAATATTTATGAACAATATTTTATTAAATGCAGTTTTAATGCTGAAACTTTTTCCTAAATACTGTAAATTGTTTAACCCCCTCTACAACTGCAATCTGTAGATTAACTTTCTCAGGTATGGTGCGTCATGTTGAGTGAACGTTAATTTACATAACATTTTGCAATCTAGATTTGAGAAAGCCGCCCAACTCAGACAAGTGCTTGTGAAGCAAACAGTATCATTCCTGAACATGCAATCACCATGACAGCCAATCTTGGTGATCACATGAGGTTTGTTCACAAACAAAGCTGCCGCTGCAGCTGTCACTGTGTCTCTCTCTCTTTCCCTCTTTGTGGTGTTGCTGTGCATTACAGTGTGTAAAAATAAATGATTAAAAATTAACTAATAATAAATATTTAGAAAATAATTAAACATATACAGTACATGTTTTTTTTACATTGTTATTACATTTTTATTAACACAATCTGCAGATTAACATTCTCAGGTATGGTACGCCTTGTTGAGTGAACGTTAATTTACGTTTCATTTTGTAATCTAGATTTGAAAAAGCCCATCTCAGACAAGTGATTGTGAAGCAAACAGTATAGTTGCTGATCATGTAATCACCATGACAGTCATTCTTGGTGATCACATGAGGATTGTTCACAAACACAGCTGCCGACTGCACCTGTCACTGAGGCTCTCCCTCTTTCTCTCTCCCTCTTTGTGGTGTTGCTGTGCATTACAGTTTGTAAAAATAAATGATTAAATAACAAGTAATAATAAATGATATTTAGAAAAAAAGTTATACATAATTAATTATGATTTAAATTTTTATTAACGCAATCTGTAGATTAACGTTCTCAGGTATGGTGCCCTACGTTGAGTGAAGGTTAATTAACGTTACATTGTGCAACCTAGATTTGAGACCAAGGTGAGAAAGCCGACTGTCTCAGGCAAGTGATTGGGAAGCAATCAGTACCGTTTCCCATCATGTAACTACCATGACACCCAATAGTGGTGATCACATGAGGATTGTTCACAAACAAAGCTGCCAGCTGCAGCTGTCACTGTGTTTCTCTCTCTCTCTCTCTCTCTCTCTTTCTCTCTCTCTCTCTCTCTCTCTCTCTCTTTCTCTCTCTCTATCTCCCTCTTCATGGTGTTACTGTGCATTACAGCATACAAATAAATGATTAAATAATAAACAATGATATTTTAAAAAAAATCTTTTTTTTTTAAACATTTTTATTAACAACTATTAAGTGTAAAATAAAAATTCTATGCATGGCTACATGGCATCCATCAGTATGGGATGGCCCTGGCCTTGAACCCCTGCAGGGGGTATGGATTTTGACAGGGTTTGTCCAACTGGTAGAAGAATGCTAAGAAGCAGTGAAAAGAAATTAGCAGCTCAGTAGCCAGAAGCATGTTCTTTAAACTACCAGAAGTTAATCAGTCAGCATTTAAGCAGTGTCAAGCCAAAGGCTGAGACAGAAGACAGACAGCGGTTATGGGTACAGTAGCCATCAGGATTGACATGCAAAACACTGATGTTCACAGGGACCAGCATGCTAAAGACTTGACACCATGCCATAAGCAGAACTGGTACTTTGCGTCTCGTGATGTCAGGGCCATGCCATGCCAGCATTGTTGTTTCTTATTTAGGCAATAGATGTGGAAAGCAAGAATCTAATAGTTCATTCTTTATTTGACTTAGACCAAATGTGTTACTGAAAAAAGACTTGATCCTTTAAATTAATCCTCTCTGTAAGAAAATGTATTACCCATCAAAAAAATATGTTAGCATAAAATAATAAAAAAAAAACTGAACAACTTTCAGTATGAACAGAGTGGACCCAGAACTCTAAACATAACATTTCCATTTTTCATTTCCTCTACTTTCAGAATACACAGTACACACAATTCTCATACAAAAGCTCTCCAGGTGCATATCTTGCAGCCTTTTCAATGACGCTAGAAGTGCAAAAATTGTCAAATAGTCGAAGAAAAAAAACTTCACGCAGTTCCAGGAACAGCAGAGACTGCAAAGCCATAAACTAAATGGAAAGTTGGTGATTGTGAAAGTTCTATTAAAAAAAAATTCTCAATTAAAAGAGACATGCTGATGCAATGTCAATGCTGAATGGCATTCAGGTAGCAGTTAACTTATAATAAATACGATTTAGATTTATAAGTTTCCCCCATATTAACTTTTCCCTATTTCTAGTAGACAACATGCTTTTCTTGTGTAAATCCAGCTTTAGCTACATTTCCAGCAAAAAAGTAATATGACTATGTGTATGTCCCATGTTGTATCCCTTTAGAACTGCTACAGGTACAGACATGTACTGTTGATTCTTCCAGAAATCCAGTCTGCTTCTAACTTCCTGTAGTAAGATGGCACTGAAAACCCACATAGTGTTGTCAGCCCTGTCCTTCAGATTTCCATTATAGATCTACCTATTTCCAGATATATTTCAAGGTATTTTAAAGTGTCAATATTCAGTACATTTCTGTAATACATGTACATGTTTTATCCATTTGCAAATGCTGTAAGTACAGAGAAATGGCTTTTAATATGCCAAATATCCAGTGTGCTCTTAACCCCCAATCCCACGCAGTGTTGTCAGGCCTGCCCTATTATCCTCTGTTGGACAATAGAACATCCCCCCTTCTTATCTCCATAACGTTCTGTTGTGCAACAGGAGAGAACTGGTTGGAGCTGACAAGCACTACTTGGTATTTCAGTGCAGCAGAGGCTGTGTGTGATCAGCTTAAACAGAAGCTCACTGTTGTTGCAATCTGACCATGTTTAATGTTACAGCCTGACTATGGGTGTAAAACATTAGGGGCTTAGTCTTCTTTTTAGTATAGTGGGTGGAGTTTTTGGTTTATAGAACAGATACAGCCTAACATTTTAGAAGCATTTATTACAATCTATATACAACTGCCTCAGGCTAGTTGGTCATCATCAGTGCAGTGTAGACATGTGCACAGCAAAAAAAATTGTTTCCAGACAAAACAAATGAAAACAAAAAACGTCTTCATTCATTTCATCAAAGGAAACAAATGAAAACAAAAAATGTCTTTATTCGTTTCATCAAAGGAAACACATTTTTATGTTGTTTCGGATTCAGAGGCAACAAGTCTCCGAATCCGAAACGCACACTGAAACCGTGTAGCACAAGTAGCGGCCATATCCGCCAGCGGCACGTTCTCCACATGTGCACCGCCATATTGGAGTAGATCATGGTGTGCACCAAGATCGACTCCAAAATGGCTGCACGCATGCGCAGAACGCGCCCGTGGCTAATCTGGCCACCGCTCCCTCAGTGCGTGACGTCACCGTCATATGACGTCATACGCTCCGCCTCTAAGATGGCGGCGGGCATGTGCTGGTGTGTTCTGAAAACACATTTATGTATGCCCGAATATCGTTTTAGTATATTCGGGCATATATTAAATTTGTTATTTCAGATTCTGACGAACCGCCGAATCAACAGATTTTAGTTGATTTGCAGGTTTGTGCGAATCCAAATGCACATGTCTAGTGCAGTGCATAGAACCTTAGCTTCAATGGAGTAGAGTTTATCACAAACACACAATAAACCAGGGGGAGCACAATAGAACAATAGAGGTGATGTAACAATAGAGGTGACCAGTGATGTAACAATAGAGGTGGACCTTTAAACCCTTTTACTATAAATCACACCAGCATGTGTCTCTGCATGCTGATATGAAATCATCTTACATTCATTAGTTAAACAAACATATTTTGCTATTACTTAGAATTACTGTTTTTCCACTTCCTGGCCCTCTTAGGCACCAGTGATGTAATCTGTGCCTGCTTTGAAAGTGCAAATTACTTCAGTTTGGCAAAGCAATGCACACTGGGATTGCCTTGTCATCAGCAGAGCATTGTTGGGAAATATCATCTGTAATCTCAGGGAAAGGCATTTTCCTTCCCTGAGATTATGTACATGGTCACATGTCCTAGTCACATGTGTGAGTGAAGGGAGATATATAAATCTGCCCTTAGTAAAAATGGCCACTGTCAGAAGAATTAGGAGGAAAATAAGGTATGCAAAGAATACAACATCTACAATTATCTAGAAGTATCTGTTTGAAGATTGTCATTACTAAACATTTCTAAAGGTGACTTTGTTGTCATTTCTATTGTAAAGCGGTGCTCAAACTGTTGCGCTATATAAATTCTGTATAATAATAATAATTTTAAAGATATGGGTAAAGTTCCTCTTTAAAACATAAGGTTTTTGGTTCCTTTTAGCCCACCTAAAAGGTCATAGGTCGCTTCTTTTATCTTTTGTACAACAATCACATTCGTATTTTATTTATTTATATTTTGCTCCGTATTTACCTGCAGACCAAGCTCTCCATCAAAAATGACAGTGACAGAGGTTGGGTTAAATTTCAGTTTCAGTTTTAAAAATTACAGCAACTATTTTTTTATTATAAAAAAAATGATTTAAACAATGGGAATAAAGATTATAGTTGAAAATGTTATAGTTTGTCCCAACCCCTGTCACTCTCATTTTTTGCTAATCAGCCAAGTCTACGTGTAGATGTGGAGTAGAATATAAATAAATGAATGTGACATAAAAAGTTCATATATCGAATACTACCATTACATGTATTATTGGAATATAGAATAGAATGTTTGGGGTTTTTTTTTTTTGTAGTCATTCAAATATATTTAACTGGGTAAATGGCACTTCAAAGTTCTAGCAAACTTAAATATTCAATCATAGTGTAATATTTCGGGGGGAATCATGAAGAATGTATTCATTCATTAACACAGTGATGGCTTCAAAAATGATTTGACAATATATTAGTAGAGAATTTCAAAGAACATTATGGACATATTTAAAAGAAGAGAATCTGACATTTATCAAATATTCTAGGCAGGTGAATCCTACAGGTCCATGTGTTTTAAATGATAGTGATTGACTCTGCCCCAAAGAACATTTGGTAAATGTCACATTCGGTACTTTTTCAAATGGACCTTTTAGTGTTGTCTTAGAAAATGACATTTCTAGTAGGAAAGATCTCACTTCATTTCTCACTTAAAGCTGAACTTCAGGGAAAAATACTTTAATTTAAACATATTCTTTGTTAGCCACAAAGAATAGAAATCAGCAACTGTTTGAGCACCAAATGCCTTTGCAAACCCAATCACTACCATATAAAAGTAGCAATGAAATCATTTCTGTGCTGTACATAGCCTCTGTAGAGAGCAGAGCTGTGGGAGGGACCCAGCAGGCTCCGTCCACTACAGGCTGCCTGCAGAAAACTAGAAAGGGACAGGGACAAGACCAGCCACCCTGAAAAGGAGAGAGAGCAGCACGTAACCAGTAACCAGGCTTTATAACTGGAAGCTCCTACACAGATGCAAAGTTTCACACTGGATTTATGCACAGATCTGGAAGAAATACACAAAGAACACCAAGATTCAAGCAACAATACATGTGGCTCTTGCTCAGCTTTAAATTCTTTTTATAGTGTAATTAGTGCACAGTATGTGTTCAGCAGCACATGAATCATGACACTTATCATCATGCCCTGATAGTATACTCCCACGCTGTATTTTATATCTGAATCGTTGTTCTTCTATTATTATTATTATTATCCCATATTTCAATGCAGTGATTCCAATATTTGCTCTGTTGCAAACCACCATGACAGCTATGTCTGAGTGTCATACTACAAAAAATGACATCCCTACCTACCAACTTTCTGAGATGGGCAAGCGGGAGACATTGCTGCAGAAACCACTTCTTTTCATTTATAAAGGCATTTCAAAATAACAACTGCAGATATTTAGAGATTGGATTAAATATTTAGTGCAATAAAATACCTTTTACTATAAGCTGCCTGATTGTATGGTGCTGGGGAGTGTGTGCCTCCCACCTCTCACTACCCCTGCTGGCTATCTCAGGCTAGGCGTTAGGGGTCTAATAGACCTGTGACGTCTCCATAGAGGACCTAATGGCAAATGCACTCATCAATTCATAACTAGCTTAGGTGCATTTGGAAGGCCTTTACAATGTAGAAAAACTAAAATTTCCCAGCACACTCACCAGTCAGCCTGCAAAAAAAAGAACACCGTCTGAATACTAAGGTTAAAAACAGAGGTTTTAGTTGCACAACTTTTGCAAAATATATGGAAGCCACACTGCCTCATCAAGGTCCTTCTGTGTAGTGTGGTCCTTCCATGTGCACCTTAATTTAGTTATGAATTGATGAGTGTGTTTGCCTTATGATTCACTTGTTGGATTTGGTGTAGGGACACAATGAAGACTTCAACTGCCATTGTGATGTGTGGAGCTTCTGGTGTGTTCCTATGCCTTTAAGGAGGTTGGGCTACCTCTTGGCGAACCTGTACCTTATTCATTCTTTGTTTATATATATGTTTCAAGATGGAGGCTCTCAAAGATCACAGTTAGGACCGCTCTATACAGCGGGGCCTTGACGAGGCAGTGCGGCTTCCACATGTTTTGCAAAAGTTGTGGAACTAAAACCCTTTTAACCTAGTAGTTAGACAGTGGGGTTTTTTTTGCAGGTTGGCTGGCTTACTACCAGAAGAGGGCTTTTTTTTCCAGTTTTATTTCCAGGGTAGTTTTACATAACGTGTAGCTATAAATGGGTTCTTAAGTACGAAATAACAAATTAAAGCTTATTTCCATCTAATATGTTTTAAACAGTTATAGGAAGAGTTTTTGTTTCTGAAAAAAAGGTTTAAGACATATGAAAAAAAGCTGACCATTGTAGGTACCCCTGGCAGTGTTATATGGTTTGTCCCAAACAGGATCGCCATTACAAATCCTGGGGCCACCACAGCCTAACTAACAGGGCCCCCTTGGCATTACTGCATGTGTTACTGTAATGCCCATTACATACATTGGTGACATGCAGTGCCATTCAATGTGCATGCACCATTTTTCGGCAGTGAATAGCATGTTAATCCACATCCATTGCATTGGGGTGCCATTCAGAATGCATTGCACTGCCGTGCGCCAACACATGTAACATACGTGGCTGGAGCACCATAGTGTAAACAGACCCTCAATGCCAGTGTAGACGTCTGCTTGGATGTCAGTGTAGACATCTGCTTGGATGTCAGGTGGTGAATTAAATACATCTTAAGGCAAGGTCAGCAAAACAGGGAGTGGAAAGCCAATCAGTGAGACCAGGAGGTGACCTCACTACATATCCAGTGCCCAACCCTAGAAGCTGCTGGGTAAATGGCAGGACAGTGCCAGCGTGAATCTAATAGCTGGCGCCCCCGACCACTCAAAGTGTGTGGCAACCTTCTTTCACCCGTAACATGATCAACAAAAGTCAACCTCAAGCAGACAGCAAAGTAGACTGTCATTGGAAGATCTGGGACAGCTAGCAAGTCAAGTGGATGTGCACCATTGCCTTGGGATCTAGTGACAGCTGCGTAGAAGAAGCCTAAGCTCTTCGACACTGTGTGGGACTCATCCTGCTTAAAAATAAAACCAGGGCACCCCTGCGGACCCAATATCTAGCTGTACCCCCCTTTTGACTGCTCTAGTCCCAACCACTGTAACTGAAACATTCGCTGGACAGTTTATTCTATTACAGGAAGTGGAAACATAGCAGATCTACTGGGAGGATTAACAGGTAATACAACTTTGTTGCAGGGAGGACTTAGAAAAACAAAAACTGCTGTGTTGATTTTAGTACCCGACTGAATTGTATGTAATTTTGTATGATGGTAGGAACAAAAAAATCTATAAATCTCTTGTAAGGCCAAACAGATAAAACAGATGATTTAAATACTATACATGATATGTTTGCTAGTTCCCTCCAAAGGATTTGTACAATAATTTTGTACAGGCAGTCTTGTGATTTGCACACATTTTTAACACTACACAGCTGGACAGGTGACTCATCTAGTTATTGATTAAGCAATTAATCCTAAATCTTTAACAATGCAGCTTCTTGTGCTACCTCCCTGCATCCATCCTCCTCATCAGACAGTAAATCATCATCAAAACTCACCTAAGAAGTAGTATTGCTAAACTCGAAGTAGAATACTAATTACTCGCTTTTTGTATCACAAGAAAAGCTGGTTACAGTAGAACAAAAAAACAAATTTGTTACCACTTGCCTAAAGTTCTGCTTTAACATAAGAAGAGGAAATAATGAAATAAATGGAATTGAAATCTTTTCAAGATGGGATGTTGTTTGGTACAGACATGAAAAGTCACATGTTTAGGTTAGCAGTTCATATTCAACTTCCTATTGATACGGCCATCAGCCTTTCTCAACAGGCTCCAAGTCACAGGCCTGGTTACCGCTCGCTGATAAAGTTTAAAACTTATACATATGAAGCGTGAAGTTAGAGAAGAGGCTCAACTACCTGCTGCTTTGATATAAGGCTGAAAATTGAAAATCACAGCCGTTGTCTTCCCCAGATCTGTGCTGATAATGAAGGAAATGGAATATAGTTACACAACACCGATCAACTGTTCAGAATTACATAAAATAGATAACTTTTTGATGGCTAGGAGTTCTCTGATTTCTGCTGAGAATAACATTTAACTGTTTTCTGTTTTCAATTAGAAATAGATCTGTGTATAGCTAATTTTGTCTTGTTATTATAAAGAAGAATGTAGTTCTGCAGAAAAACGTTTAAACTGTCTCTTAAGTCTTTCAGTGTTACCTGCTCAGAGTTTTACTTCTGTTTCTGGTGCTGAAAGGGCCAATATTAAAATGAACACTCCCTTTTTAAGATCAGTGGAAGGCAGCAGGTGCCATACAGTGTTTATGGCATTTTTATGGTATCATTAAGCTACTATTGGTTAATAGGGGCAAAGCCTTTTTTTAAATTCCTGGTTCAGAATTACTCAGCTATGGTGCTTGGAAGGGGGAGTGCAATACTCAGTGCCATGCACGGCAAGGTGACAGTGCCTTCCCTAATCCCCATATACTCACCTTACCAGCAGTCCTCTGGCACGTCTTCCTCCTCCACATCTGGTGACAATACCCAACATTTCCTAGTGTGAAGACCTCTACCTCTGTGATAGTGCTCGGGTCTAACATGCAATCGCTAGGTCTGAGCACAGTCACATTACTAAAGGAGTGTCATCACCACTCATTTAGGTCACCAAATCTAGTTATTTCTGTGCCAGCTCTGGAGAAACAAAGAGTGGTAAGGTAAGGTGAGTATAGAGAGGTTGGGGGAATCCCTTAGCAGAAACCCTAAGGTGGTTTACCAAAGGCAAATAGGTTCTGTTCATTTTATCCGAAAATGTGCACTTTGTAAGTGAATTCAGTGGATTTAGTGCATGTGGTGAAAATTCACAGGCTATTCAAAGATTATATAATCACATGCAAGGAATTTTTTTTTAAAAACCTGTATTTTTGCATTGCATAATTGGATGCTTGATTGGATTGAGATGTGTAGAATGTTAATACCTGAAACTCATTGTTGTGTTCCCCAAACCATTTATAAACCATTTTGCAGTGTTGCAGAGCAAATTATCCTGTTGAAAGACGCCACTGCCATCAGGAAATACTGTTTCCATGAAGAGGTGTACTTGGTCAACAACAATGGTTAGGTAGGTGGTGCGTGTCCAAGTAGCATCCACATGAATTGCAGGACCCAAGGTTTCCCAGCAGAACATTACCAAAAGCACCACAGTGCCTCCACTGGCTTGCCTTCTTCCCATACACATCCTGGTGCAGTTTTGCAGTTGCTCTGACACAGTTGTCTAGCTATCAAAATTTGGCAATTATCAAAGTTGCTCCATTCCTTGCACTCCCTTTTTTCTGCTTCCAACACATCAACTTCAGGGACAAAATGTTCACTTGCCACCTAATATATCCTACCCACTTCCAGGTGCCATTGTAATGAGAAAATCAATGTGTTATTCACTTCACCTGTCAGTGGCCAAAATGTTATACACTGATGGGTGTATAATACAATTCAAGACAAGAGGGTTAGGCCCTGCTCATGAGAACTTACAATCTAAAAAGTTGGGGCAAGTGATACAAAATGTAGTAACTGTGTGGGGATGAAAGGTTTGAGTAAAACATCCTCCCTCTTGTTAAGTAGAGGGGGGATAGGCTTCCTTTTCAGGAACCACCTGTAGACAGGGTAGGTGATAGCCATACAGGTTGGGGAAGAGAGTTCTAGAGAATGGGAGAGAGTGCGGAGAAGTCCATAAGCAGGGCATGGAAGGCGTTGATGAGGTAGCTAGAGAGCATGAGGTCTTGGGAAGAGGACGGTTTGGTTGATATTTTATTATATGGGCGATCGGAAGCCAGTGGAGGAATTGGCAGAGAGGGGTTACAGACACTAAGCGGTTGGTTAGGTGAATGAGTCTGGCAGCAGAATTCATGATAGACTGAAGAGGGGATAGCTTGTGTAGACGAAGGCCAATGAGGAGGGAGTTGCAATAGTTGAGGCGAGAGATAATCAGTGAGTTATTAGTAGCTCAGTGGCATCATTGGTTAAGAAAGGGTGTATTTTGGAAGTGTTATGGAGGTGAAGGCAGCAGGAAATGGACAAAGATTGAATTTGGAAACAGTGTTTCCATGTTTAGGTGGTAGTTATATAGAAAGAAGAAATAATCACATATGTTAACCTACAATGTTCTTGCCACTTCAGAATGAAGAATTTCTGATCTCGCTGCATTGCTATTTATAGTTACAGAAATATCTGTTATGCAGTTTTGCCCTTGCTTTGTTGATTCATAAATGACATTCACCTTTATTGTAGGCGTTGTGTGGTTAGTGAAAGACAATAATGTGGAATCACTCATTGTGTTTACTATAACAATGCTACTGTCACAAAATGTTTCTCAGTAATACAATGATCACACTCCCTCTCCCAGTAATGTTCATTCCAATCATGCTTTATGCTGGAAACTAGAGTATACACAGGTTGAATGGATACACCTGATAACTTATGTCTTAAGAAATTAAAAAATAGGCCACCACTCTAAATACCACAACAATAAAGGTACCGGCTATAAAGTAACCTAATGAGCTATATCACACACAAAAAGTAATTAACTAAGCTGCACTCCCCCAAAATATTCATACTGTATTCATATACACATTACAAAGACCAGGCTTTTGTAAAGTATGTAATGTATAGTGATTTTGCACAGATTTCTTTCCTTATAATGGTCCAGATTTAAAAAAAAAATTAAAACAATTCTAGGGTTCTTTTTGCCTCAAATATGAAGTATTACATACAAAAGTTTGTATTCCCCTATTTTGAGTTAGTAGATGGAGCTCCAGTCTGTTTTTCATATTTTTAGCACCATTCTTAGCTAGGAAACAAGCCTATTATTTAGAGAACTCTGTGTGCCTGATTTACTAAAATGTTATTTATCATATAATCGTTTACATCATTTATCATTAATCATATACATAAGTAGCTGTGAATACTCTCCCCAAGAGCATGGCATTTTGTTAAGTCTGCTGTGTTTGGTCCTTACGTGCTTCACTGTATAGGTGGTTTGTCACATTAGTTTTTTTGTTTTTTTTTTAATTTCATATAAAATGTTTATATGCACATTCTTTAGTGCACCTGATTGGAACATAAGTAAAAGTTGTATTATTTAGATATTTAGCACACACACACACACGGCTAAGTAGGACCACACCATACTTAATGATCCTCAGTGTATGATTTGCTAGAGAGGTTTAGAGATCATACTTACTATGTGTGCATTTATTCATGCAGTCCTGGGTGCCTGCACTGTAAGCATATCATAGCAATTTATCCCTGCTCTTGTTTCATTAGTAAATGGAACACCGTGGGGTTGATTTACTAACCTTATAAACACACCACGAACATGTATACACCTCTGTAGTGTGTTCCCTCCCAGCATGATCTATGGGTGGAATCTAAACACCTTTGTAGTGTGTACACACCCAGCAGGTGTGTTGTGCAAAGCCTTGCATGAATTGCAAGGTGATGTTGTGTAAATTAGCTCTATGTTGTGTTGCTTGCGTTGATGAATGCAGGAATGTAAATGCATGAGCTAACCATTTTTGTCTAAACTGTGAAGCAGCATTATATATGCATCATGTGCATGATTATTCCATATATGGCATTAGTGGAAATATGCTTTTAGAGACTTTTTGGTTGATAAATACGTTTTGCTGTGTGAAAATCACACGCACCTAGTGCGTGCATGTGTTTAGGTTAGTAAATCACCCCAAGTGAATCAACAGTACAGTGTCCCATTTGTCTCAGCTGAGTCTGAGGTTTCAGTCAGACAAACAAAGCCTCAAACCAGTGTCTGCTGTGCTCTCACTTTAGCTTGCACCCCCTCGGTTCTCCTGAACCGAAGGGGTCCTGGGGCCGAAGCCAGGCGAAGGATCGGATCGGCCAGATCCTTCGGCAGCTTTGTGAATAGACCCTATAGTGCACTTAGACTCTTTTGTTCTACATTCAGAGCCGGTTCACACCACAAACTCAGCGTTCCAGTGCGTTCAGCCTCTGGAACGTACTGGAACGCAAGCCAGCTCCCTGCATTCAGGGGCGGGAGGGGGCGTGATAGTGCATTGAGGTCAATGGCACCACAGCCCCGCCCCCCGCCTGCAGTGCGAACGCCCTCACCCAGAACGCAGGCACATTAGTGTTTGCATTCCGATTCAGTGCATTCTGCAAAAAAAGTGCTTGCAGGACTAATGTGCCTGCATTCCGGGTTTGGGCGATTGCACTGTGGCCGGGGAGCGTGGCTGAGGTGCGATTGACTTTAATGCACCACCACGTCCCCTCCCTCCCCTGAACACAGGGAGCTGGCCAGCTAGCATTCCAGTGCGTTCCAGAGGCCGAACACACTGGAACGCAGAGTTTGTGGTGTGAACCTGCCCTTAGGGATTATTTGCAAAACATTGAATATGAATAGTAACAAAACATATAAAACAACAATATAAATATAAAAATATAAAGTACATGAGCAAAATAGGAAACTACTGAATTCAGTTTACAGAAACAACCATCCAAGTCTCTTCTACAAGGCTAAATATTTTGTGTTTTTTTTTTTTGAAGGAAACTTATAGTAAGA
>NW_017307542.1:205198-255577 GCF_000935625.1 Nanorana parkeri | reverse complement strand
CAGGAGTGACTGGTGAGGAAGTCTGTCAATCATCCAATCGGTCAATCAGCGGGAGAAGGTCAGAATGGAGCAGATGACTAGGCTGTGACACGGAGTGGCTGAAGCAGACGACACGACACAGCAGGTTAGTAAAGTCACAGATATTTTTGATGTTGTTGCTTTATGCCAATAAAAAGGTTTGTACAGAATACAGTGTCCCTTATGAACCTGCAATGGCAAAACATGCTGGGGGGAAGAAGTCATGTCATACATACAGTACTCTGGTTGGTTGTTTGCAGAACACAAATTAATGTGGGGGGCGGGAAGAGACTTAATTTGCAAGCAGAGGCACTCTTGGGAATTGTAGTTCTGAGATAGAGAAAAACAATGCTGGTACATGCAGAGTAAACTACAGTTCCCAGGTGGCTTGAGGGACAGAGAGAACTGTGTGGTTTAGCCCCTTCTGAAGTGCAGGGAGATCTGCTTTCACTCCCCCAGGCTGGGGGACACGTGTAAAGAGGTAGCCAATTTGCTGCCGTCAAGAGAGCTGCTGAGGTTGTGGGGGGGATAGCAGCGGACATCAACAGTGAACAGAGAAAGTGGACACAGGGAGATCTATCTGATACATGACCTGGTCCTTTAAGAAAAAGTATCGGTAATTGGTATTGGCGAGTACTTGATCAAAAGTATCGGTACTCGTACTCTGTCTTAAAAAAAGTGGTATCGGAGCATTCCTACCAGAAGAAAAACTGCAATTACTATGCTGTTATACACTGAGTGGCCAGATTATTATGACCACCCCATCAGTACTTCGTTGGGCCACACGATAACTCCACGAGATGACTTCGTTGGGCCGCCTCGTGACTCCACCAGATGTTGAAAGGGGATGCGAGGAATCTGACACTGCACTGTTGCCCTTCTGTTGTCTTGTAACAGTCTTGCCACCCTCCATTCTGCCCTAACATTGACTAGTCGCTGACAGCCACAATTCGCACGTTCAGACCCAGATTTTTAGCTGACAGTCCAGTCTTTAAACACTTTAACAACAGCTGCTCTTGAACAATTAACAAATTCTGCTGTTTTGCTGATACTCGCTCCATGGCTCCGAGCGCCATCAATCATCCCACGTTCAAAGGCTGTTAAATCGCGTTGTTTACCCATATCTTCAGAAAAAAATCACTTCTACTGTTGTGGTAAACAACCTGCTTCCCTATTTATAATGGTCTGGCCCTCTAGCAACTTCAGCGTGAAATTATAGCTAATTTGCCTACAAAGGTGGTCATAATAATCTGGCCACTCAGTGTATGTTGCGTATAGTCTTTCAACAGCTTGGCAATGAAAACAATTACCTAAACTCACATCTGGAAAAACTACCATGCACTGCTATTTTGTAACCTGTGAAGAATAGATATGATCTTTCTACACCCTGCTGCCTGCCTTTGATTATTCCAAGCTTGACACTGATCCCTAACAATGTCTCAAATAATAGCATGAACTCCCAACAATTTACCTCCTGAAGAAAAGCTGCAAGGTAACTGGCCTACCGTTTCCGGGGTCATGGGCAAAGCTTAAATAGTGGTACAGTCAGCCTGATCTAGTCTGACAGCAACTCTTAATGCACAGTGCAGCCTAGATCATGCTACAAATGTTCACTAATTCTGCTGGGTTCATGTAATAGGGGCATTCAAGAGAACCTGTCCACCATGTCCATGATAGCCATTTACACAGTGCCACTGTAAATGTGTAGAACATTGAAATTTTGTAAGGTAATAGCCTCAACTTACAAAGCTAAAAAAACACTAGAATACGATTGCTATTTAAAAAAAAGTTACTGTGATTTTCAAATCTCATTGTATGCATTTTGTGTGCTAAGAATAACGTGAATGACTTAAAATAAAGATCCATATCCATGCATAAATCTGTGTGAGTGTAGCGCCCTCTGCTAGGTCGCTACTAAATTTAGTGTATATCTGGACTGTAATCAGTCTAGATGCTGTTTTGCTATGAGTTCTGCAGGATTCCCTGAGTTGGGTGGATTGATTGCTTCCCCCTGTTGCTGGGTTGGGGACACAGCACACAGTGAGGGAGGATCCATCCTCAGACTGTGACTATGCACCTGACTCTGACCAATGCCTGAGCAGGGTGACTCAGAGGTATGGCTGGAGTAAGGTGATAAAAGGTTTGGGGACACTTTCCAGAACTCTCCTTCTCCCCTGGGGCCCTCCCTGTGAGGAGCTCTGTGTAATACAGATGCCTGGCCTAGGCCTTAGCATGTGGCAGATGCTGGGGGCCTAGAGGCCTAAGATACTACAGATGCCTGGCTTGGGCCTCAGCATGTGGCAGATGCTGGGGGCCTGGGGACTAAGATACTACTGGATGCCTGGTCTGAGGCTCAGCATGTGGCAGATTCTGGGGGCTCAGAGACCTCAGATGTTACTGGAAAAGGACCTGATGGAAGCTGGGCTGGAGGTGGAATCTGCTTATCGAGGAGTGTCGCAGAGGAGCTGGTGAGAGCTACCGTCTGGAACCCTGTAAGAGATCCCTCACACTATTCTCAGGTACTTTACTGAAGAGAAGCCAGTTGGTGTACTACAAGTCCAGTGACAGTACTGGACCATTCCTGGCTGTTCTCTGTGCTACTTCATATTGCTGGTCGCTCTTACAGGACCATTGTGCTACTGATACAAGCCATTGCTAAGGGAGAAGACAGAGTTCTCCAAATTTTTACTCGGGTATCCTGCAATCCCAAACCCTCTCTCCTAGTTGATCCTGTGCAATAAATGCTAAAAAGACCCTACGACTCCAGCCTGTTCTGTTCCGTAGTGTCGGTGTTGCTGGAGCTAAGAAAGCGGCCGGTGGCTAGAAAAACAGGTAGGAGAGCCCTAGTTCATATTCAGCGGCTCCTTCGGGGGTGAGCGCTACATGAGTTATCCTTAAAATGCACCTGTGCCCACACGTGAAATTTATATATTTATATACATACCTGTACACCCCCTGTGGACCAGAGCAATGTTTCCATTTCTCCTATGGGCCCGTATCGTCCAGAATTTTGTCATTACTTAAGAGAACAGGTCAAATATAGCATATACAATGTATGTAAAAATAAAAAAGGTTATAGTATATGCGATGGCAACACCTGTACCCCGAATGGATACGCCATCAGAGCTAGCTCCATATGTGCTGGAACTAACTAGCAGAGTTGGTTATAGCAGAAACATTATCCTAAACATCAGACAGAACATGTAAAACAGGAACTCCTTTATTGAACAAACAGCACACAGTTTACAGCCCACAGAGCCCATCACCCCCAAGTAAGATTATATTATTTTAATAAAATTAACATTTATGAAAATCAATCCAAACCAACTTATGGGAACAAAATGGTAAGGATAAAGGAATTAGCAAGGTGATCACATCAGCAGGTTTTTTAAGGAGGAAGATGTACTTTTCATTAGGGCTTTCGTGTTCGATTAATCAAATTTTTTTACATTGATTAATCGATTAATTTCAATTAATTATAACGCACATACAGATCCAACTACTTTTAGCTTTATTTAATTTTATTTGTGCTATGATTATGACGCCTCATTAAAACCCCAAAAAATCTCTTGATATGTATTTTACCATATAGGGGGTGAGGTGTCTTCAAAATGCGCACATTGGGGCAATATACTTTGTTGATGCTCTGTAGGATCTCACCAGCACCAGGGCTCTGTAGGGTCTCGCCAGGGCTCTGTGGGGTCTCACCAGCCTGGTTAGACCCCATAGAGCTCTGGTGAGACCCCACAGAGCTCTGGTAAGACCGCTCAGAGCCCTGGTAAGACCCCCTCAGAGCCCTGGTAAGACCCCTCAGAGCCCTGGTAAGACCTGGTCTCACCAGGGCTCTGAGGGGGTCTCACCAGGGTAGAAGGTCTCTTTGGGGTCTCACCAGGGCTCTCAAGGGGGTCTCACCAGGGTAGCAGGGCTCTGTGGGGTCTCACCAGGGCTCTGAGGGGGTCTCACCAGGGTAGCAGGTCTCTTTGGGGTCTCACCAAGGCTCTGAGGGTGTCTCACCAATGTAGCAGGGCTCTGTGTGGTCTTACCAGGGCTCTGAGGAGGACTCACCAGGGTAGCAGGGCTCTCTAGGGTCTCAACAGGGATCTATGGAGTGAGTCTTACCGTTACCAGGGCTGCGTTTCACACCGATGCTTTGCGGGCCGGGACCGAGTCTCACCATCCTGTGAAGGGCGCATCTCACGGGCGGCAGCGTGCAGGACTAGCTGGTGCCGATGACATCTGCCTCTAACGATAAACTCCGCCCTCCCAGCCAGCTTAAAATCCTTGTGAGGTGGATGGGAGGGGTGAGGTCTCTTCTCATTAGTTGGTGGGCGGAGCTCCAGCAGACAGGACGAGTGGATGGATCGAAAATGGAAGACCCGGAAGCCGGTGGAGAGGTGAGTGTTTACATTACAGATCAAAAGAATTTTAATCGATCAAAAATTTTAACGATTAATCGAGTAATAAATCGTTAATTTCCGCAGCCCTACTTTTCATGTATCCTTTTGTGTGTGGGAATTGGTTCAGATCTCATGGTGCCAGCGTAACATGGCAGATAAAGTGCCTGCCTGAGAGTTCCATAAGATTGGTAATAATTCACACTGGTCCACGATCCAGCTGATGGGCATATCGCTAAATAAGCCCATATGGGAGTTCCATGGAGGAGTTCAGATGTTAGGTCCAGGACAAAATACAGTACTAGCCCCAATGGCAATTTAAAACCTCAATCCAGGCCAGGGTCCATAGTAGGTGGGGAGGAGACTGGCCTTCAGTCCTCTCCAAGCGTCCAGGGTATGGAGGCTTCTGTGACAGTATATGAACAGCAAAAACTTTTTTTTGGACAGAGGGGAAGGATTACAACCTTTGTGGAATCTTACTGCTGTTTACCCTGACTTATGGTCCCAATGCCAACAATTTCCTCAAGCAGACTGTGAGATAAAACTATAAACATCAGCACAGAGAAGAAAAAAATATTTTTAGGTTAGAACCTTATCAGCTTTTTAAAATGTATATTTATTTATATATTGTATTCATTTGTTTATAATATTTATTGCATCTCTATCCCTGTTTCAGATTTCCTTCATTTGATGTCTGGTGCAATTTGTCTCTATAACAGCAAATGAGGGGAAATCTCTCTAACGGAGCCCTGGATAGCAATAAAAACCTGTACCTGTATAGCAGTGATGTGGAGCTTGGTGGGGGGAATCTTTGAGTGCAGCAGAGGACACAGTAGATTGATACTCCCATGAGGGTCCGTTTTTTTAGATACTTCGGTGGACAATTTCTGCTCTTTGTGGAACTCTATTATGCTGCTCTTTGTGAAGGTGCCAAAGTTCTGCATGTCCATTTTGCATAGGAGTGCAGTAACAAGACCTGACGCTCTGCAAATGGAGAAATGGCAGCATTGACTGGACTTCATCCCCAGAAACCCCTACCCTACATCATTTTAAAAAGAGACTTTGAGGCAGCTGATTTAGTGATCCACTGCATGAAAAAGAAAAAAAATCCTGGACAGAGTTAACCAAGGACTTTACTTTGCTTTTAGTGTTTCTTTTCTTTTGACTGGAGTTCAGCTTTCAAGTAAAGACTGGTGGAATTTCTAACTTTAACCTAGTGGCAATGTTTCCTGTGTAAACACATGATTAAATTGTATAATGGTTTGCATTTTTTTAAATCTCTCTGGCTGAACAAGTGAAGTACTGTATCCCGCATTAGTGACTCTTGCTGTATCTTGTATCTTATAGCACATCTACACTTGTTAGGAAGGAGAAGGCCTCTATCAGCTACAGTATTTTCTATGTCTTTGATTTCAGTAGTGTTTTAATAGCACTTTTTTATGCTGCTTTGGATCAATGACCTGTAAATGCAATAGCCATCATGCATTATTTTATGTGTATGCATTTGAGCAGCAGGACTACATACTGAGAGAGAGAATGTGTGTGCAACAGTCAATGTGAGTACTCCTGTGCATAGGGACCACTTCCTCTACACTAACTACATCCAAGTAACATACATTATGCAGTGAAGAGGCAGATGCACCACTGTTTTCCTGCTGATGCTTTTTTTTTTACATCTTATAGAAATGAATGGCTTATGCCATTTTTTTAAGTTGATACAATGTACCATTATATACCATTTGTTTATACATTTTTACTATTTTTGTTGTTTTTTGTTATTAGAGACTACTTCTGTTGTTTTTGGTCAGCCAGATCCAGGCTGGTAGAGTTCCAGTGATCACCAACACAAACAACACTATTGGGCAGGACTACTCAATGGCAAGCAGGGTCTATATAGGTAATGTGCTTATATACAGTAGATGCCTCTATAGACTTATATCATCATGATCTACACTTAGTAACATAGTTATTAAAGTAGAAAAGCCAAAACATGTTTTTATAGTTTTGGTAAGGGATATGGGGTATTTAAAGTTAATAAAGTTTTAACTTATACAGTGGTACCTCTGTTCACGAACGCTTCAGTTCGCGACCAATTCGGTTCGTGGCCTGAATTAAGTTCGTGAACCGAGGTACCACTGTACCCTAAATTTAGTAAACATTCTCAACTCCTTTACTAAATCAACCTCATAGACTTATGAAAAAGAGAATGGAGTAGTGAGGCACAGGTATGCATATACACTAGGAGGGAAACACAACTGTAGTATATATTGAGCAAGTACCTGTGCCACATTGTGCTTATTAATTTATAAGCCATACTTAGTCTGCCATACATAGTATGCCATAGTCTCCTTGCGGATTTTGTCCCTCTTATATGTGGTGCCATATTTGTGTAAGTGGTAAACATGTATGTATTTTTGGTTAAAATGTGATGTTAAAGTGTATGTTACTGCAAAAAATAATATTATATATATGTGTCAGTGTTTTCATTTTGGTATTTGTAAATCTAGCCTGTTTGTTTTGTATTGCTTCGATTGCTCAGTAATGCCTGGTGTTTCTGACAGTTCCTCTTCTTCCCTTTTTTCATTCCGACCACGCGCATTGGAGATGCAGTGCCTGTATCTCCCATAGTCAGTTCATCAACCACGAACAACCCCCACCCAGCCCTGCTGTGTGATTGACAGCAGGAGTCTCCCTGTATCTGCTTGCATGGTCTCTCTGCTTCCCATCGCCAGTTCATCAGCCACGCTTTCCAAATTTCCTCTTGGAAATTGCATCCTTAATGCTATAAACTGCTGCCTTCAGCATGGCTTAAGAACTGACTATGGGAAGCAGAGAGACCATGCAAGCAGATGCTGATTCTACAAGGAGGCTTGTTTGTGGTTTTTGAACAGACTATGGGAGATACAGGCACTTTATCTTCAAAAGACCCCTAATCTCACCTTAAAGAGAACCTGACATCACTAACCACCTTCTGTCCATGGCCGTTCGTGAACGGCCGGACGGAAGTCTGCTAGGAGCGGGAGGGCTCCCCCCCACATACACATGCAAACATGCGTCGGGTGCGCCTACATACGAAAACGACAATTGCGCCCAGTATGCAGCACATGTTACATATCGCAGTGAACATCGGAGTGAGAGCAATAATTTTAGGGCCATCAATCACTGATAACACTAAACTGATGAGCGGTAAAAACGTTTAAAGTGTCGCCTATGGCCAATTTTGGTTGCGGTCATTTTCTGCGATTTCGCGGGCGCGCGCAATTTTAAAGGTTGACATATTTAGTGTCTATTTACCCGACGTGACCCCGTCTTTTATATTATACCAAAAAATTGGGGTGAAAATAAATGTTTCATAACATTTTATAGGGAAACATTTTTTTTTACAAAATTTAGTAATGATATAGTAAAAAATAAAAACCCCAGTGGTGATTAAATACCACCAAAATAAAGCTCTATCTGTCCCCAAAAAAATGGTATGAAATTCGTATCAGTACAGCATTGCATGACGGAATAAACGTCAGTCAAAGTACCGCAGCGCTGAACACTGAAAAATGGCCTGGCCAGGAAGGGGGTGAAACACCCCGGTCTTCAAGTGGTTAATATGCTATCACATAGGGGGCATGTGAGTCCCCTTTGTGATAGCAATGAAGTTGAGTAAAAATAAAACGTTAAATAAAAAAGATGTAAAAATCCCTTCAAATTTTGTTAAAGTCCCCCGCAAATGGGCACATACTAATGTAAAAACATGTCGGGTGAGGCTACGTACAAAAACAACAATTGTGCTACACATGTTGGTTATCGCTACGTGCACCAGAGAGCAAAAATGCTCAGGCCAATATTCATGGTTAACTCTAAACTGATGACCTGTACAGGCTTTTAAAGCATCGACTATGGACAATTTGGGCTACCGTAATTTGTCAGTGGTTATCAGGCATTTTTAAGCTTAGCATGTTGGGTATCATTTAGTTTACTCATCTTTTACAGTGGGTATTATATTGTGCTTTTGTATACTAAAATTAACTTTTGTATTTTTTACTTAAATCTTAGGTTTGATAAAGAGTTGGGCTAATATCATGCAATCTAAAAATTTGCAACTGATGCCATTTTATTCTACATGGTCTGTGCTTTCAGAAAATATATAACTCTTGGGGTTTAAGTAATTTTCAAGCCTAAATTGTAAATTTAAACATGTGTAGAACAAAAACACTCTGGCAGGAAAAAGGGTAAATGTTTATAGATACACCCCTAAAGTGTCCAAACAAGGACCTTTATATCATTTGTACCAGCTGTTAATTTCATGAAAGTTATTAATTTAAAAAAGTATTCCCGAGTTATATAATCATAATAAAGTTTATATAAGATTTTAGCGATTGGGTTTACATCTACTTTAACACACTATGCTTGAGTTCTTTGAAATGCAATGCAGTGGTACATTCTCTCATGTGTGTACAGATCAATACACTCAAATATCTGTCCTCAGCAACTGATTGATAGCTAGCTCTTCAACTGTCAACACCTTAGCTTTTTTTCCAATAATTCCTTTACCTTTTTTCGATTTAGCTTGGTGTGATTAGAGGGCATTAGGCAGTTTTGGCTGACAGACTATTCAAAAGCTACCTTTATTCATAGCACCTCACTGTATTCTTTGAAAAAAAAGTAAAAATACTATGGACCCTAAACAACACACATCTTTACCCCAGATGAACCACCACCCGTCTGCCATATCTCCATGTACCCAAGTTTTCAAAAATATCAGATCTATAGTACTTAGGCCTGGTTTGGTAAGCCTGGTTTGGTAAAAAATGGCCAGCAGCAGGACAGTGCATATATGTGACCAGAGTGACTGAGGGTGAATGTTCCTGGTGCATGTGTTTTAAATTACCACCAGAGAATGTTTGATGTAAGTCAAATTCACTACTTTATAAATAAAGCCCCTAAGTTTACCCGAGGGCCACAACATGGAAGCCATACTGCAGCAAAGTCCATCACTCCTTCCAGTGGTGTCACATGGGGGTATGTGGGGTGCGGCCCGCACCGTTTGATACTATCAGAGGGGGTGGCACCAAAATGACTGACAGTCATTTAGGTGTTGCCCCCTCTGAAAAGTTGGGCACTCGATCATGTACCGAGAGCCCGTCAGCTGCACGAAAGAGGAGGGGACCTGGCGGCATACCTTTTCCTGCCAGATGAACGTCCCCTCCTCTCTTTGCTGGGGTCCATTTCCAGGATGGCCACCAGCAGTTAAGTGCGTGTGACGTCTTTATGTGCATGCACGATGACATCTCAGCGCCCCGGTCTGGGTCTTGCCTCTGACTCCTTGCAGGATGTGCTTGTGAATACCAGGCAGCTCCATAGGCTATGCACCCCAGGTCTTGGGCAAATTGACAACTCTGACACATAGCACGGGCCACAAAACAAACACAGTCCTAAATGTTGAGACAGAAGGCACAGGGCACAGAGATTTCTCTTCCCAAAAAAATTTGAGGGGCTCAAACTTATTTGCGAAAGGAAAGAGGGGAAAGAGAAATAGGAAGAGAGGTGCTAGGAGGCAGAAATGTTGGTATCAGCAACAGCAACAATGAGAGGGAAAAGCTTTTGTCTTTTCTAAATTAAACAGATGTAAAATAAATGTCTTTATTTTATTAGTAACAATCACAGTGGGTGTTTGGTGGTCCTCTGTGAACAAGTCCTAAATCATTTTAATAAAAGTCGGCTTCTCGGCCACACATTCTCTTACTGTACTGAAGGCCCTCTCTGGCATGACTCCTGCAGCAATGCAGGCTGTTTCCATGAGCACATATTGGGCCAGCTCTATCCAGTGGTACATCCTCAACACTAAGTAGTCCAATTGGGTTTCAAGGCTTCACTCTGCTGGAGGGCAGGCAGCCTATGGCCATATGATGAAGTGCTTATTTTTTTCCGCTGCCTGCCTTTTCTCTCTTGTCCATGGAGCAAGACTCAATGGAAAATGCCAATGAGGACAAAAGGCGGATTGAAATTAATCTTTTGCCAAATGGGGTAGACCCACAACATCCAACTGGGTTCCCTTGAAGCAGCTGCCAATATTTTTAACCAGTTTGCATTGCTGTCCCTGTCCATTTTTGCTTGATCTGGGCAGGTATGGCTTTACAAAGTAAAAAATAAAACAATGAAAAGCATTTCAAAAAGTAAAACTGTAAATAATATTTAGCAAATATTAAAAATATGTAAACACACTGTGATAGCTTGTAGAAATATGTTAATGTGGTACTGCCCATGCCATGAACTGGAGGAAGGGAGCTGCAACCAGTTCTTCACCAAGTATGAGTAAGGGGCACTATTCTGTTTGCTTACGCCAGCATGTTATGCTGTGCAACAGACTATAAGGTTACATTTCTCTGCATGCTACAGCATATAGAATACAATTTTAAGTTGTGTATTTTTTAATTATTTAAATTGTAGTGCCTGCCCATTTTTGCTTGACCTAGGCAAATATGTGCATGCATCCTAGATGGTGAGCCACTGGTGGGATGAAAAAACTCCAGCTCGAATTGTGCCTCACCTCTTGCCATAATCACATAGAAGGAGGAGGTGATGGGGAGGAAGAGGTGAAGGAGGAAGGGCAGCAGGAGAAAATGGAGGAAGAGATGGTGGTGGTCGTGGAGGAGATGAAAGAGGTAAACGATGAAGGTGAGGGGGGTGGGGAGGTGAAGAAGGGGAGAAGGAACATGTCACACTTGCCATGCTTGGCACCTATTGCCTCCATGTGGTAGCACCTCTACCTCTCCTTTTAGGCTTGCATGTAATTTTTTATGGTCCTTATTTGGGATGAAGTGAGCAGCCTATGTTCAGTTTTTTCTTCTGCCTGCTATTTTCCCTGGGAGTAAAATGTCCCTCTCCATGGCCTTCCCGCTGCATTTTGGAAAGCTTGCAGCCTGTGGCATCAGGTTTTCCCACTGCATCTATGCCCCCAGTACCTTAATATACTATAAGACTATAATGAACTAAATAAATGAAGAACAAAATACAACTGACTGCTGAGTATATGGGAGGAGAAAGATTATACTGGAAAAGCAGAAGAATTGCAGACATGCCTGACCTCTGCTGTGTGCAGTCCAATCTACACACCAATACCTAAAAATACAGGGGGGAAAATGCACATTAAAATAAAAAAATTAAAACAAAAGAAAAAATTATGGAAAATTTCCACTAGATTAAATGGGAGGGGTTGCAGCACAAAGAGCTTGGACAAAGTGGGGCTCAGGCCGACAGACTTGGGGGTGGTTATAGTATAGTTTTTTGCAGCTCCAGGTGCCAACTGATGCCAGCATGTCATTGCTAGAAGTCTCTCCATTCTGCCACTCCTTTAGGATGCCCTGCTCTTCCATCCTTGCCTCACTAGTGTAGTCTGACACCTCATCTTCATAAGGCTCACTGGGGCTCAGCTTGCAGAAAGCATTAGCTGATGGTCCTTTGAAGGATCCATGATTCTGCCTGGTTGCTGTCCTGTGCCTGGAGCATGGCTTTGTGAAGATCAATGACAGACTTTAACCCCACCCTCTCTTCCTCTGCTCTTTTAATCATTTTGTCACTGCCGGTCCTTCTCCTGAGAACAAAAAAAGAGATATGCATGGCTCCACAGCAATGGAAAAATGGAGCACTCAATTTCACAAACATTTTATTTTTCCCATGGCATAGACAATTTGGTGGGATATAGATTTTAGGGGGAGGGTCCAAGTGGATGTATAATTAAGGTCAATAGCTATAATAGAAAAAGCAGAGATAGAGAACCAAAGGAGAGCTGCTCATAGCTATAATCTTCCCTGCGACCTCTGCTTTTGTCTGCACCTGCAGCCAGAGTGCTCAACAATTCTGAGGCATTCAGTCAGAGCCAATTCCAAGGGCTCTGGTGGGATTAGTGGAAGAGGAGAAATAGCAATTCCAGCTTTTTTTTTTTACAAACAAAAATACAGTATTTGGGGGCTACTACTTCTGCCAGTCAAACTACCTCCAAAAGTCTTTTTTTTGTAACTGATATCAATAAAAAGAAAGTAGATTGTGGTGCTGCAGCATTCTGTAATTCCTCAGCCAAAAATATGCTGCCAAAGTACAGTGTGAGTGAGAATGTCCCTCAAAACAATGCTGGCTCTAAAATACAATGTACAGCTTTATGGCATCCCATCTTGCCCTCGAAGCCACATGAACCGTAGCCCGCCCCACTTCAATTTCTTGCTTGGACATTTCTTGCAATGGCACAGGCTCCCAATGGCAGTACCCAGCTGCCCATGCCTCTTTTGACAGTAGTTTGCCTATTAGCCCTAAAATGGTCAAAATCTACTAACAGGTTTCACTCCTTCAATGGTATTTCCCTAGATGGGTGTGCAGCGCTCGGGGTCACCAATAGGGTGAACTATCAAATATGTACTAAAGTGTTAACAAAGCAACATGTAATTAAATAAGTGTTTACAATCATTATTAATAAACTAAAGTGATAGCCAGTGAAATAATAAATAGATGAATACCAAATTTCACTTTGTGCAAAAGTGTATTAAATTAATTATGCCTTATTATAAAATTCTTTGTTGTAATCAAACGTGCATCAAATACAAAAATTATCAATAAAAGTGATAAACAACAAATCAGCTCAAAGTCATCAATAAAAGTGAAAAATCACCAAGTGAGTCCAAAACTATTATAGAATCCAAGTATATATGATGTATTGATGATGAAGAAAACAAGCTTCAAACAAAAGCTTAATCTTTTTCCCACACCAAGTGTCCACGACAAAACTCCCCTCTGGGATGAGCACTCACCAGACCCACGGTGTTTGTAGGCAAAAGAGATGAGAAGCCGATAAGTAGTCCCAGCAGCCGTCTCATCAGCGTCACATGGATCAGTATTTAGCAAAAATTTAAAAAAAATAAAAAACTCCACATAGTGTAGTCGACATAAACATTTAATTAAAAAAAAAGTAGTCATCCAGAAGCGCGGATTATATATATTATAATGGTATTTCCTTGTTTGACACATTTCAGCAAAACCCTGTGAATTGAACCTAAGCAGATTTGCCCATTCCTTAGTCACAAGTTAATCAACACTAAGTCACTGCCTTGCAATTAGTAGCTCCTTTAGTTGGCTTTTGGACTGGCTATGTAATAGACAGTCAGCTGAGTAATTGCAAGGCAGTGGCATAGCTTTGTCACCTTGCAACAGTAAGTGTTGTTACTGGTATAAGGGCTTGTTCACACCAAATCGGGACCAGATCTGCATAAGTTTCTGCATATGCAGTGCATTGCGTTATGTTGTGTTTTACCGCATTCTGGTCCAATTTTTTTAGCCTAAAATGGGCTTTCAGGTGTAGTCCAGTGTGTTCCAGGGCATTTGCATGCATTTTGAATGTGCTTGCATGTATTTGGTGCATACCAGAGCAGAAAAAATAGGACATGCTGCAGTTTTTCCACATGTTCTGAAACTGAACACGGTGGTGTGAACTGGAGCCCAAAATACTATTGGAATGCATTAAAATGGTTTTTGATGCATTCTGTAACTGCTCTGCTCTGCTCTGCATCTGCTCCGCACTTGGTGTGAACAAGCCCTTAACTCCAAGTAAAAAACTTTGCAAAAAGCAATTTGCTTAAGAAAACTGTATACAGTGAGACATGATGCCAGGCATACTAAAAACAGATATTGGTTGGCATACACTTTACAAAATAATAATGTCAACATTCTTTTTTTATAGGATGATGATGATGACTGAAAAGCAGATGCTGTAATCAATTGTTCTCGGCATCCTGGCAGAATGCATTTATGTAAATATTCATTAATTAAACCATTGATGTTTAGTTGGTGCAAAACAATGCATCTGATTAACATAATATTGTACTTTGTTGCTCATATTCTAAAACAAATGAAATTACTGACCCACTTGTTAACAGGGCCCCTCAAATCTGCCATTCTGTATCCTCTGAAATTGTAGAATATTGGGTTTGCTGAGTTGTCATACGCCAATCTACATACATATTTTACATTGTGTAATTATAATTCCCTTTTTAGTAATCACTAAATTGTATCTGCCAAAGAACAAAAAGAATATGTATGCTATAGCCAGCTAAGCATGCCATAACTTCAAGCTTTTAAAAACGTGTAGAAATAACTTGATTGGGCTGGGAACTAAAGGTACAGTTTGGGTTGTAGAAGTATTTGATTATTCCGTGATCACATCTATCTCGTGTTGTTCTCCACAGTATGTTCCCTGTCATCTCAGAAAAATATCTCACAATATATCCCATTAAAATGTCTCACGAAGCAGACACCTACAACACAATATCCTGATACAGCATATTAAAAAAGCTTGAATGTTGCACTAGATTGACAGATTAGGTATACAAGTGATGAGATTTGTTTGGAGATACCTCTGATTGGCCCATTAGCAATCTGATAAGACCAGTTTCTATGACAACTGACTCTGGTTTTCGAGAAGCAATACCTAAAAAAAGATGCAGCAGGTATTCTCTTCTATACACACGCTTTGCTTTTATTTTTATTTTTTTTCACTTGTACGAGTCATACCACACAGTTTTTCTTACTGCAAGTCAGATGAGCTTTTGATATATACATTCTTCCAAAGCCCCCAGGTCACTATCTGTCTAGTATGTTCTATTATTATCAGACAACAGCATTTAAATATAGAAAGACAATGAGCGACTTTGTAGTGGGAGGAAAAGCGTCTTCATAATGTGACACCCGAACTTGAACCCTAGAGCTCTATAATCACAGCCAGGAAGGGCAGAATTAGGATGAAGCTATACAGAGTTTACTGCAAGAGACAAACAAAGGAATCAGTTGTACTGTCTGCATACTTAATGCTCATTCACACGGCAGTACTAACTGCATTCTGCTGTCGAATGTAGGCCACATTACCCATGTACTCAAACAACCAATCATAAGGTACCAGTATCATGGCAAACACTGTTTTATAATATCTCTATGTAATTAATACATATAATGAATGATATCAGTTCGCTATAACAATTCCTTATTCCTTATTTATATGTTTCCACATTGCATGCAGACCAAGCTCCCAAGCAAAATTATAAAACTGCCAGGGGTGCGTAAGCAGGGTTTTCTTTTTTTATTTTAAGACTTACCCCTATGTGACCATAGGTCTTTGAAGCAAGATGCTGAGACCAAATTAAGCACCAGTTAACCTGACTATGACTCGGTGACAGCTTTACCTACATTATTCATTTGTTAGTTTTTAAGGAGCTTTTATTTGGTACATTGATTCAATAACGTTCCTGTTTATTTATTTATTTGTATTATTGGCTGTTAAATGAACACGCATTTTTAAAAATATATTTAACATTTAACAGCTTATATTATTTGTAAAACTTTTTTATTGTATTATTGTATTTAATTTTGTTTGTCTGTGTTTCACTTTAATTACTGCAAGCAGCTCTGCTCTGTGTGATGTAGAATGACAGCTGAGCTAATTGGTTGGTTTAATAAACAAACCATGTGATCTCTATGATTGGCTGTCATGAGATCACATGATTAGACTGGTTTCCAGTCATTTGTGGGAGACTAGTGCTGTTGGGCAGCAAGTTGTAGCTTATACACGGCTATGGACTCCCAATGATAGCAATGATCAGCCCAGTAGCAAGTACCCTAATGTAACATTGGTAACATTGGCTCCTGAAAGCAGATAGTTATATGTTTAGGATAAAGGGAGTTAAACAAACCAGTTTCCTTTAGCCTCTAAAGCGTAGGGGGGGTCAACCCTGGCCCTCCAGCTGTGCTTTAACTACAAATCGCAACATGCCTCTGGGAGTGATGCCTGTAACTGTCAGTCTAGCATTGTAGTTTCACAAGAGTTGGAGGACCAGAGTTGCCCACCTCTGCTCAAAAGCCTGGCCCTAACTTGGTCCCTAACTTCATCCTTTACACCACAATTGAAGGACCCTACATACCTTGTCGAGTGCTAGAAGTGGCAAAATTTACCAGTGCCAAAAAAAACTGATCTGATAAAACTATATGTAGATTTTACTACTGTTCCAGTTAAATTAAATCATTACATAGCACATAAAAATGTAATCTGCACATTTTGTAGAAAAACGTTTTAGATATCTATCCAGATTCCATGCTAAAAAAATAATATATTTGGATCAATGAAACTCAAACTATTCAGCTGCCAGCATAAAAAAGTATTTTATACTTAATATCAAATTAATTTGTATGAAAAAGGAAATGCGCCGATATACGAGCATATATACAATCTTACAAGTTCATACTTCAACAGCGTACCAATTAATACCTCCAAAAGACTAAATTAGCGTATCAGTAATTAATTAACATAATCAATAAAGTGCTAAATCACAATATTGTGTATTGTGTATCTATTCATGTCATCACTTTTTATTCCGTGCACAATACATTTTATCAAACACCGTGAATATGTGCTTTTCAGTGTACTCAAAAAACATACATCATGCGGTACATCAATATTACAAAGTGTTAGCAAACTTTCCTACATATTAAATTACTCTTCAGTTCATACAGATAAAGTGCATCAATATAGCCCAGGATTATGTTTACATATCTGTGTTTCATTTTAATGAAGTGTAAAGTGCCTTGCAATGGGAATTTCATTTTTGGTGAGATACTCCCTAAGAGTTAATTACTACTACAGGGATGCTGACACTGCACCTTTCCCTATTACAGCACAGGAAGCCCACCAGCTGGTTATAAAATTAACCCCCGGGGATCAGTTTGGAAAGGACATGCTGCAACAAACACCTTTTCCTTCAGAACATAAACAGAACATAAACAAGCAACAAACTTTGTCAAAATCCTTGCAATGTACGTTGATCACCCAGAGGTGATTGCATTTCTATCAACCAAAATGGAATTAGTCTTTCAATCCGATAGGTTCACATTGTGTTGTAAGACAAATGTATTTTTACTAGGGATGCACCGATACCGATACCAGTATCGGTGCCGATACCGAGTATTTGGGTGAGTACTCGCCCAAATGCTCCGATACCTAGCACGAGTATTTCCTGTATCAGGAAGCCGGGCAGCGCATCATTACACGTTGCCCGGTTTCCAGATGAGATGAGACAGCATGGAGCCGACTTCCCGGCCAATCAGGAAGCCGGGTAGCGTGCAATGACGCGCTGCCCGGCTTCCCGATTGGTCAGGAAGCTAGCAAATCCGGAAGCCGGGCACCGTGTAATGACGCAGCGCCCGGCATTCTGATTGGCCAGGAAGCCGGCGTCATGCTCCCTCGTCATCTCATGAATCATAATATTAAGAAAGTGACCTTATAGCATTAGTTTGTATTGCTTTAGAAAAAATGTGACCTGTCCCTTTAAGAAAAAGTATCGGTATTTGGTATCTGCGATTACTTGATCAAAAGTATCGGTACTCGTACTCGGTCTTAAAAAAGTGGTATCGGTGCATCCCTGATTTTTACTTTTTGAAATCCAGACTAACAGAAATTGCTGAAGCGCAGATGGCATTGCAAACACAAAATATATTTTTGTATGGACACCTGTCCCAAAATTCACTGACAGCTTAATCGTTTGCAAACACTAAATCACTCTACTAAACAATGGAAAGATGGTTTAATTTTTGGCAGCAGTCCTCAGCAATTAAAACACTTATAATGATCTTGTATATCAACATAGAACACAAGAAAACAAAGTCTTACCTTTGGAAGTGAAGCTCTCGATCCGGAACTTTGTGTTGTCATTGTTAGGACAGTTGTGATACCTAAAGCAACTCTAGCAGGAGCAGCATCCATGTTGATCCAAAATGACACCCAGCAATTAAAACACTTATAATGATCTTGTATATCAACATAGAACACAAGAAAACAAAGTCTTACCTTTGGAAGTGAAGCTCTCGATCCGGAACTTTGTGTTGTCATTGTTAGGACAGTTGTGAAAACAAAGTCTTACCTTTGGAAGTGAAGCTCTCGATCCGGAACTTTGTGTTGTCATTGTTAGGACAGTTGTGATACCTAAAGCAACTCTAGCAGGAGCAGCATCCATGTTGATCCAAAATGACACCCAAGACAAAATGACAATAAGTAAGCTGGGAATGTACATCTGTATCAAGTAATATCCCATTTGACGTTCCAGATGAAACTTAACTTCGATGCATGTAAATTTTCCTGAAACGGAAGTGAACTTTGTTAACTATATGATTCCTAAAAGTTTACTGCTAGTCATTCAGGAACAATTTCACTCCAAACATTTTGAAACCAGTTTGGATGGAGGACAATGTGGTTATTTAAAGTAGATCTAACCCCTGACTGGATGACATTAAGTTTGCTAAAGCACTGTGTATTAGAAAGCAATTGTCTTGTTTGTTATTTCTTTTTTTTAAATACTGTTTTGCACTTTAAAAGCCCCAATAAATTCAGGTAAAAACACCTATATATAAGGCCATAAAGTTATATATATAAAGACGGGAGAGACTTTGTGGAACTGAAAAACTTTTAATATTCCAGATTGTATTTAGTTAAATTAAAATTTTAGTTTTTTTTCATATTATACTGTATGCATGTATGCTAAGTGATATCTATGATTGTAACATTTGCAAATATTTATTGCCTCTCAGAGAAATCACAGTGCTTCCCTGATAATGTCTTCATCTGCTTTTCTCTCCACAATGCTGATACCATGTTTGATCAGGCATCATCTGGGGTCACCAACTACTTCCTGGACTGAGATGTGGATCAGAGATGGCACAATTATGTAAATTATGCTCCTTGTGCAGTTCTCGCCTGCATTCACAAATGTCTGACACAGATCCACCCCTGTTGCAGTTGCCTCACTCCTCGTGGCTTGCTACAGAGTTACAGTATTGGCCTGGTGTGTCTATAACTTCTTATCTTTTAAGTGTTATTATAAAGTTAATCAGTCCACTGGGGTAGACAGTACAAGACATCCCTGAGGGCAGGAAGTACAAGGTGAAAGAAAACACTTTTTTCCTCATTTTACGACTCTTGCACACAGGCACCCAGACCCATGCAATGTTAATACCATTGTATTTCAACCAGCAGGGAGCCACAGGTGCTGCGTATAGCCTACCATATCAGTCAATGGCTGTACATGGTGGTAGGTGGTTATATGGAGGTACTTATGTACACTGCCAGGGTTATTCACAAAAGGGTGAAGAGTTTGGAGAAGACAGGAGAAGTGAACAATCTAGGACAACATAGCTGAACTGGAAAATGAGCTGAATTGGAGAATTTTTCCAGATCAGCTATTTTGGCCTAGATTGTTCACTTCTCCTGCCTTCCCCCAACTCTTCACCCTTTTGTGAATAAGCCTGTGCGTAACTCTGGATGCAGACAGTCTGAAAAATCGCAATTGATCCTACAAGCTTATGTTGAATGATCACGCAATAAGTGCAAATGTCTTCTTGAGTGTCCAATGTGGTGATTTGGAAGCAGATTCTAATTGAAAGAGTGGTATTTTGATTTACTTTTGTATCTATTTGATTTTGTCTGATTTAAAGTTGGGATTTTTCATCTCTCCTAATGACAATGGTCATCAGGACAAGCAGAGGGGTGAATCTCCCCAGTCAGGATGCAGACAGTGATAACAATCTGAAGTTGGGATTTTTCATCTCTCCTAATGACAATGGTCATCAGGACAAGCAGAGGGGTGAATCTCCCCAGTCAGGATGCAGACAGTGATAACAATCTGATAGGGTTTTCTAATCCTTCTCCACTCTATCTAAAACGAAAAAATAAAACATACATTATATTGGATGCAGATAGTAAACCGAACTTAAAATTATTTTTAATAAATCTATCCCAATATTAAATATAAATCACGGGTAAGTCTTAAGTCAGCAATTCTCTATGATACATATACACATTCACTAGAAATTGGTCATAAATCCTATTAGTAAAGACACCCGGGCGATTACAGTTAAATTGGTCTCTTTGAGAATATGCCTTTTGAGGCTTCTTCATTCTTTAATAAAATACTACGCATGCACAACCAGCAGCAACTACGTCCTTGCAATAACTAGTCGCATTTCCAGTCACGTTACTCTGCCTCTGTGTGACATATTTTTATCTTCCAAGCTTTGCATGAAATCACAGACATGCATTAAGTCTAAACATTTTACATGCTTCCAGGACTCAAGTGGAAAATGATTAACAGTGACACCGCAATTCTTTGTCTTCTCTCTGCGCAAATCTTTCTTATCCGTAGCTGGAAAGTTCTATTATTTCCTTTTAAAATTGTGCCTGTACTTTTTATACTGAACGTGACCCTCTTGTACCTGGGACCTACAGGATATTTTTTCCTAAGAGTGACAGATGCAAGTATGACACATATGGCTGATTCTGCCACGTTTCATTACAAGATTGAGCACAATGACACAAATGCTGCAACTGGAATACGCTCATGTTTATCTGGGAAATTATGGTTGTGGTTCAGATGTATTCATTTGGAAAGAATCAGAAGCCTGTCTATGTATTCATTGGATTCTCTCAACAAGAGGAATCTAATGAACTCCTATCAGTCAGGAGAAAGCTTTGAGGAGTCTCTGGGGGTTGTTTTTTTCCATAGCATGATAGTGGTCTTTTTGATTTATTATGGAAGCATTTGAAGAAGACATGCAATATACGCACCAGTGTAGTGCAGATAGATCACACAGCATATGTATGCATGGATAATCCCTTATCTGATATTACAGTACACATGGGAACATTATTATGACCTTCACTGAACACACAAAAAAAATAGAATGATACAAGATATGATACAGTGTCCTACTGCTGCATCAACATCATGTTCTTAAGAGAAATTACATGTTTAAAGTGGAACTCCAGTAGAACAGCTGCATGCATGTGAACAGTAGACATGTCAATTTCATTTCATTCCGAATTGAAATTCAGGTGAATCTCATAAAATTCAGAAATTCGGATGAATCTCATTACATTCAGAAATTTGGATGAATCTCATAAAATTCAGAAATTCGGATGAATCTCATTAAATTCAGAAATTCGAATGCATCCGAATTTCCGAATTCAAGCAAATTCATTCAAATTTTGATCAAATTGAAACTAAGAGGGTTATTCACAAAGCTAGTATGGAAGTCAGTCGATCGGCTCAATCGAGCCAAAGGCATATGCTTCGGCTCGGCTGAGTTGAAGTGACACCCGGAGCGGGGTGAACGCCTTGCAAATGACAGCTGGGTGGAGTCCGCCGTGATCCCATGGCTGGCTCCGCCCAGTTGCAATGATAGTTGTTATTCATTGGCCGGGACCTGCTAGAAGTCTCTAGCAGGTCCCGGCCAATAGGAAACAGTTGGGCGGAGCTAGCTGTCACTGCTGGCCCCTCCCAATTGTATTTTTGGTTGTTTTTTTAAAATAATCTTAATTTTTTACATTTTTTTCAATCTTTATTTGCCACTTGGCTGCATTCGGCTATTCACTCACTACCGTTCGGCCCCTATGTTAATAGGGGGGAACAGCAGCAAGTGAGCTGCCGGAGCTTTGGCTCAGCCGATCCAGATGACATGCTGAGCCTTTTTGACTGAACTGAAGCCAGCTGAAGCTTTGTGAATAACCCTCTTAATTTCATAACAATTGATGTGAAAATCTTTTGGTATGTTTTTTTAAGTTACGTTATGTTGATCTCCAATGGTTCCACACCAAAAATATTTAACACCCCACAAAAGGAATAAAGAAAAAACAAAAATGTTTTTGTGGGTTACATGTCTAATGGCCATTATGGACTAAAATGACCAGTATGGACTAAGATGAGCAGTACGGACTAAGATGATCAATACGGACTAAAATGACCAGTACGGACTAAATGGATTAGTGCGGACTACGATGATCAGTAACAAACTGCAATTATTTTTTTTTTAAAACATTAATTAAGTTAATGTTTAATTAAAGAACCCAATTGGAAAAGATCCGAATAGATCCAAACAAAAAATTAAAAATATGTATTGATCGGCAATGAAAACCAAAAATTCAAATGCATCTGAATAAGGAATATCAAACCAAATCAAATTGGTTATCCAAAAAACTAAAAGAATAAAAATATGAATCCATCTAAAACAAAATTAAACACATTTTTTATGGGGGTTACATGTCTAGTGAACAAGTGTATCTTAGGAGCTCTTACCAACCTGTGAAGTTCAGTGTGACTTCCTGACCAGCTCACTGATGACACTGGTCGTCAGAAGCTGAGCAGGATTCAGTGATGTTGTGAGCTGGGTGGGACACCGGACAAAGCTGCTGACAGTCCGGCATCCCCCCAAAGTGACAAATCAGGGAGAGCACCGGCAACCCCAACCCCTGCCCCCAGGGACAGCAATTCCTCAGGTAGGAAATACTATAGGGACAGCCCTGACTTCCCATCCACTATTGCGTTTCACCAGGAGTCAAATCCTGTGTGTACTCTGGGTCAGCTATTGTAAGACCTTGCATAGGGTTGATGACATCATCCTCCTCAGTGTTCGTGCATGGCGATTAAGGGTGCATTCACACCAGTGGCTGCACTACAATGCACAGCTGCTGGTGTGTGTCAGTTGTCACAGTGCCAATGCGCTCTGCATATTGCACTGTTCACCTTGTTTTCTTGTTAGAACTTTACTGAAATGTCACGAGTGAAATTTCATTAAAGTGACACTAAACACAGGAGTTAAATCTTAAAAATTTATTCAAGTACCCTAACTATTAACAAAAATTTAGCTTATTTGGGTATCACTCAGCTGTAGATCCTCAAATCATCTCTGAATTGGTGCTGACACTGTCCTTCCTTCTAGAGGGTGTCTACTTTTGTTCCCCATGGTCCCTGAGTGTTGTGAAAACTCTCTCCCGTGATGTACTACAACCTCACAAATAGTCTACTCATTTGTATTGAGATTGTAGTCCATCACGGCAGTGAGCTTGGAGCGGTGGCTACTTTACAACACACACAGTGAGCATGGGGAACAAAAGTAGCCCCACTCCAGAAGAAAGCTAAGGGGGACTTCACTTGTGAAATACACATTCCCTTGCAAAGTAAACAACTTATTTGCCTTTGGTAAATCAACTCTACTACCTCTGCTGAAAATCTATTCCAGGCAGCCACTATGCTTTTTGGAAAAATTCTACTTTATAGAGTTATTATTAAACTTCCATTCCCCTAGTTTCAGGTCATGTCGCCATGTTCTGGAGCTCCCCATCATATTGAAAATACTTCCCTAATGTACCTTATTTACATCCTATTGTATTGAAAGGTTTCAGTCATGTCCCCCATTTCCCTACTTTCCTCAATGCTGTACATATTTCCCCTGGCCTATCCTCCAGGTACGTGCCATGCCTTCTGTGCTGGGTGAGGCATCCCCCAGCCTGCCGAAGCCCCGTCCCCGTCCTACCGAAGCCCCATCCCTATCCCGCAGATGCCCCACCCCCAGCTCAGTAACTAATCTGTGTGGGGAGGAGACAGGGAGGAGCCCTGTCCCTCAATTGCTCATCACTGGTGAGGCATCGAGATCGATATCCTCACTGGTTTTTTTTTATTAGACAGCTTGGACCAATGGCGCTTTGCCATTGGTCCAAGCCATCCACAGAGCTCACGCCTCTAACACAGATTAGAGGCTGTGACAGCTCTTGCCTCACTATGTTAGGTTACACAAGCAGTGAGGAAGGCCGCTGCTTTGTAACCTAACTACCTGTCAAAAGCTGGAGGCAGCGCTGCCTGTAATTAACAGGCAGAGCTCCGTCCATGGCAGGTTACACAGCGGGGAGACTTTCCCTGCTGTCTAACCTGTAACAAGCCGCTCTGAATGGAGAAAATGCTGTCAGACTTGAAGCTGACACCCTTTTTCTTCATAATACTAGGTGAGGCTCTGCCTCACCTGCCTCCCCTGACTTCACGTCCCTGCTATCCTCATATATTTATATATAAAAAGCCCAGTCTTTCCTTATATAATAATGTATACAAAGCCTTTAGCACTGCAGCAGGGTTTAAATGGTCACAATATTCCTTTTTTTCTTGCCTTTGTTTATCAGTCAGCCATCATGTTTCTACCACATGTGCATTCCTTGCAGAATTAAAAATGCTCTTGGTGGTATATTCTCCCTAATATTTCAAGTTTTTTCATACCATACAGTGGGTGGGTTTGCAGACGTTTCCATAGAGGTACATATGATCATTACCTGTTCCCGTGGCCTCTGACAACATTTATCTGAAGTATAGGGGTAAACTTATCCTCAGTTAGGATCCTGACTGAACATTTTAGACATACAGCTAGCCATAATATGGGTAATCTACAAAGCTATAATACCCGAGTAATGCAATAGAAGTACAAAAAAGTAAAAATGTTATGTCATATGAAATATTGCTTTCAGGTAAATGTAAACATATAATCTCAAAATGTGAATTTCCTATTGGGATCAGTAAATAGTTTTGCCCTACTGGTAAATTGGTAAATTCTTGGTAAATTGTGCTGATCCCCAGATATTGGGTGTTTATTTTATGTTGCCAATGCTTGCTACTCTGTGAAACCATCATAACGAGGTAAGCCTGTACCAGTTCAATTCCACAGTGCAGAGTAGCAAGTGGGCCAAACATAGACAAAGTCTAATTTCCAGTGGAGTGTAGGCACCTCACAGTCTCTAGTGAGTAAGATATAGCAGGGATTCTGTGGAGGGTGCAGAGGGTTATAGGACAGGATTTTTCACCTGCCCTGTGATGTTGTCGCTAAGAAACCATGTACACTTTATATTATAGTAATATCTGATAAGGAAGTTTAGTATCTACCTAATAGGGCTATAACTAGGGTTGCCACCTTTTCTTCAAGCGAAGCCCAAACACTGTAGTGACGCTCAGCATTTTTTTGGGAGAACGAGTCGCAGCTTATTTATATGGAAATAGCCCTGTCCATTCATATGTAAATATCACAGTTGACACTATTTTTAATGGGGGGCCAGCAGCCCCCATCTTAATTTTGGTTGCCCCTGTCTGCCTGACATCTTGTGTCTGGGTTTCTGCTACCATGAAACCCGGACGCAGCATTCAAAACCCGGACTGTCCGGGTGAATCCTGGGCAGGTGGCAACCCGAGCTATAACATCACATTGGCAGAAAAAAATCCCTCCAAATCCCCTGCACAATCTGCTTGTAAATAAAAGTTAGATCCCTATTGGATCCCGCTTGTACTTTTATCCAAATGCTCCCCAAGTAAACTAGTAAAGGATCCAATGTTTGCTAGTGAATTATAAAATGGGCAGATTGCAAATTGTCATCCAGTGAAGGGAATCTTGTCCTCTACCCCACTACATCATTGGTGGAGCAAAGTTGCCAGGTTTTTCTGAACTTCAAATGCTATCCTTTATCAACAGCATTTCATTTTCTTCTACATTGTTTGCATTTGCTGTGATTGTGCATAATGAAATCAATAGTAAATATACATAAAGATAATGAAAATCATAAGGAAGGCCATTTACCTGTGTTGTAATGCTTTGTGCAGTAGCCAAGCTCATTCTCCTCTTTTAGTATAAACTGCGGCAACGTTAAACCATCAGCGACTTGCACGGGGCTATTGCTCATCCATTCAAATATAAGGTCATTCATTGTGTATCCAACTAGGATAAACAAACCACAGATGATTAGATTGTAAATTGAAGACACATCAATGTCTCATGAAAAAGAAAAACAAGCATTTTCTCTTCGTTTGGAGAGGGCAAAGAACTGAACACTAAGCCGGGTCCAATTATTGCCCTTTATTTGGAAGAAAAGCTGAATGATTTGCATTATGTAAAGGTTTTATAAAATGCTTATTATAACACAAGATAACTGCTTTCTGCTTCTTTATTCTCTGGAAAAAATATCACTGACATGTTTGGCCCATAGACATCAACCTACCCTATTTTTTTATAACACTTGCATTCAATTTTCTCTGATAAGTTGGCAGAAAAATGTATTCTGCCTATAATTTTGCCATGATTGGGTGGTATTTACAATTAAAATCCTAAGGGTTACTTCAAGTTGGTGTGTTATAGTAATATGTAGTACAATATGGGTTACCGCAGTTCATGATAACTCACATACCGTGGTGCCATTCACTGTTGCAGAGTATAGTAGCAGCTAATGCACCACAGCACACCACAACACACATGCCAGGCATTGTGCGTGCTGTGTTGGAAAAAGGCACATGTTCAATTTTGCCTTAAGGTGCACTGCCAGTCCATTCAAAAAACAGTGCACCGCATACACAGTAATGTGTTGTATTAACACAATGCACACTATGCCCTTGTACAGCTTTTTTTATCTAGGCGTTAAAATAAAAAAGTAATACTCACCCGATCCTCAGAGCCAGCTTGCTCGTACACCAGTACCTGAAACCTCTCTCCCCCTCCACTGCAGTGGTCTAAAGTCCCGTGAATCATCTCATCCAATACACAGTGTATAGGACATGTCTGGAGTTCTGCTTCAAAGGCAACCATGTGGTTACTCAGCTCTAGCACCTCATTTGTTATGGACCTTTTATTTATATCGTGCCAACATTATCTTCAGCTGTTTACAGTGATGTATAGAACTTTTTGCAATAGTTGGCCCTGCAAGTATAGCTGTAGTGTAACTACTAAGTGTGCAGGATGTGAATTCCAATAATCTATGTAACTGTCAGAGGAAAGAACAGAAAGACCTTACCAAAAAAAAAGTGAATTTCTCTATATTATTGGTATTCAAAAACCACCTAACATAACTACTCACAAGGCCCTAATAGATATACTGTATATCTATGGTGTTATATTTATCTCTGTAAGGGATCAATAAAGATCCCCCCAACTGGGAAACTTTCATGTTGTTATATAGTTTTGTCTGTGACTGCCTATAGATATCTACATTTGACTATGGGAACTTCAGTACCAACAACCATACAGTAGTTTTAACCTTCCCTGTTGATCACAATGGATACATAATATAATTACATATAGCAAGGTAATCATTTGATTATTTTCTACAGTTATTAACAGTATAACATCTATTAAAATGTAGACTCAGTTTAGGGAAGTTTTCTGTACATACAATTTTTACATAATTGTAAAAAAAAATTTAAAAGGCAATTTTTGTGGAATTTTCATAAATTATAAATGATCTTTAAAAGCCTCCTCATTAGGATGCAATGATGCCAAAGCAACCTCGTCAGCAGACAGCATGGAAATGAGTAAAGGAAATGTTGGGCCTTTTAAATACATTCATTAAAGGTGACATTTAATTTGTCCCAGGTTTTATCTGGTATGATGAAATGTTATAAAGAAAAAGGCATCTTATAATAATTTTGCTGCAGAAAGCAGATTAGGCTGGTGGCTATGGCAGAATTACTTAAAAGTTAATGATTAGAACAGAATTTCTTAATTTGTATATCACAGTTCCTGTATGGCCTGGTTTCCAAGGCAACACTGATTCTCTCAATGGATTCAGATAACTCAAAACTCAACTTTCCCACACGAGACAAATACTGCTTTTCCTTTATGTTAGAGAACAGTTTTGGAAAAACAATTTTGTGAAACACTTACAGCTCTCCAACTGCATTGCACATGTCTGTACATCCATAGGGAAATTCTTCAAATCCATTGGACAGGACAACGTTAATGTCAGTCTATAACAAATTAAGAGGAACATTCAGTTTTTTCATTTCCACAATTAACTATTTTATCAAGTACAATGAAATGACATATATTCTATGAAACTCCTTGTGAATACAACCTTATTGTGTTTATTTCTACAAAACCATGTTGACACATGCCTACTATGCATTGCTTGCTAATCCCTAGTGTAACAGAGTAGAGACTGCTCATATACAACTGCTGCACAAGGACATGCAGTGGCTGGACTTACAGAGTGATTTAAGCTATATCTCCAAGCTATACTGTAACAGGAAGTCAGGAGCCAGGCAAACATTATATGACCAACAATTTGTAGGCATCTGACCATCACTTCTATATGAATTTGGGTAAATTTGTTGGGTGAAAGAATTGGCTTACAATCAGTATTATCATTTAACCCAAAGGAGTTCAACAGGGTTATGATCAGGGCTCTGTGCACGTCACTTCAGTTCCTTCACACCAAAGAAGTCAGGCAATGTAAATCTGGCTTGGTGCACAGGGGCAGTCACAGTTTTGGATATTTATCAGATGAGATGGTCAAGTTTCCACAAAATGTTGGCCATATAGTGTAACTTATCCCAGGAACCTATGAGCGGAGGAGCTTTCAGTTCTGCAGAGTAAGATTGGGTGTGTTGCGGGGGGGGGCTTTGTATTTGAGCCTGCAACTAACTATTCAAGAGGATGTTGACTCACATGGGCCATAGGGATTCAGTTATTGGGTCAATTAGTGGCCTTTGCTGTAGAGCTGTGCCTGAAGGATGATCTGTATCTGTGCTGGGTGCATCAGTTAAAAGATTGCAAGCTGCTCTGGGTGACTCGAGTAATCACTTAGGACTTGGCATACTGTGTTATCAGACGAATTGGGATATGCAGCTCAGCAAACTGAAATTGATTTACAATTGAAAAACCTAAGCAGTAATGTATCAGAGACAAAAATAGTGTAAACATCATGAAATATGCCAACAATTCATAACCACGTGATGAAACATGATGAAATGTGTGCCTCAATACAACCTAATGGGTGCAAGCGATATGCCTCTCACCGGTCAGCAAAGGTTTTTGCAACTTTCAACACAGAAAACCACTGTAAACTATTCTTTAAGAACCAGGTCACATGGACAATTTTCTTATTCAAAAAGTTCCAGTTTCTCTGGTTACTGAATCTGTAAATATAATCTATTTTTATGATTTTAAAACTTCTAAAACTGTAAAATAATAGCGTTATTATTACATTATACACAGTGTTGTGCTATGAATGGATGATTAACTTGGCTACATACAAGTTTCATCTCTCATTGGGATTACTAATTGATTAAGGTAAATATTGCTGGCATGTTTCAGAATGCATGCTAATTTGGCTTGCATAATTTATAGACTTATGATGATTTATATAAATATAAATCATCAGTTACTTAGCCATTGATTTTATAACAGTAGCATGAAATGCAAAGCTCATTATTAGTGTGCTGTAGTATGATACAGAGACACTTTTTTTTAATCACAGTGCATTGTCACTGATCTGTAGGCAAGAAAGAGGAATCTTTACAGTATTTTGTCCAGTTTATAAAAACTAAAGAAAAGGAATCCTGCAGGGAGACCAATCAGGGGGTGGCTATTTTCTAACCTCTTCTGGTGCATATTCTATAATACAGTAACAAAAATAATGTGATGGCAAGCTTGAAGAAATGTGAAAAAATTACTTTAAAAGAAGCATTAAAATGCTGTTTGCTGGGCTATATCTAGCTTCAATACTTTCTCAGTCACTGACCTGGAACAAGCATGCACATTTGAAAGTCACAGTGAAGTCAAAATTCCTGCATATTTGATTAGGTCTGTGAAACCTATTCCATTTTCTTTCACTACAGGTTTAATTTAAGCTAAACTCAACAGCGACGTGCAGTAACTTCGCTGCTGAGTAAGGCATTCTCCCTACCCGACCTAGCCCCGCACACAGCTCTCTGATGCCCTGCCCCCAGCCCACCTTGCACACAGCCCGCTGATGCCCTGCCCCCATCCCGTTTGCCAAGCTATGTGTTGAGGAGAAAGGGAGGAGACAAGGAGGAGCCTCCCTGTCCCTCACTTGCTCGTCACTGGTGAGGCATCGAGCTCGATGTCCTAAGTTTTTTTTCTCTTTATTTTGATTGAACTGCTTGGACCCATGGCGCTTTGCCATTGGTCCATGCCATCCACAGAGCTCAAGCCTCTAATACAGAGTAGAGGCTGTTGCAGCTCTTGCCTCACTATGTTAGGTTACACAAGCAGTGGGGAAGCCCAATGCTGTGTAACCTAACTTAGCTGTCAAAAGCTGGATGCAGCAGCGTCTGTAATTAACAGGCAGCACTCCATCCATGGCAGGTCACAGAGCGGGGAGGCTTTCTTAAAGCTGAGAGCATTTTCCTCTATATATTAGGTGAGGTCTGCCTCACCTGCCTCCCCTGACCGCACGTCCCTGCTCTACAATGATATGCACTCACTGAAAGTAACTGTGCTTTTCTTTTATGCACGGTGCATAGTGATATAATAAATTTAATTATGTTATTTCATATGTTTTATCTTTATTGCACGTGTTTTTAAGTCTTTTTAAAAATACAGTATGGTTGTGGTATAATATATACATTATTTACAGGGAAGCAGCCATATTTGTTTGTTACATGTTCATAAGCCCAAGGCCCCTTTCACATAGTTTGATCAAGTTTTATGTATGAAAAGAGTCCGCAGGTGTCTGTGCTGGTCTTAACAATCAGACTCCAGATATCATTGTCTTAGGGGCCTACTTATAAAGATCTGGGGCACACTCATCACACAACAGCGGATCCTTATGGACTCATATATGTGGCAGCCTGGAGTTAAAGTGACATTAAACCCTCAGATTTTTTTTACATAAAACAATACTGTAATGTGTGCCTTACTGTAATCCATGGTTGTTTCCCTTCTCTTTGCTGCTCTTCCTTTTAAATCTGTATCTCTTCTCATGCTAGGGCAGAACTTCTGTTTTGCAGCAGACTGCCTTGTCTCTGAAATGGATACATGGGGGTTGATTTACTAACCTTTTAAACACACCACGAACGTGTATACACCTCTGTAGTGTGTTCCCTCCCAGCATGATCTATGGGAGGAATCGAAACACCTTTGTAGTGTGTACACACCCAGCAGGTGTGTTGTGCAAAGCCCTGCAATGAATTGCAAGGTAATGTGGTGTAAATTAGCTCTATGTTATGTTGCTTGCGTTGATGAATGCAGGAATGTAAATGCATGAGCTAACCATTTTTGTCTAAACTGTGAAGCAGCATTATATATGCATCATGTGCATGATTTTTCCATATATGGCATTAGTGGAAATATGCTTTTAGAGACTTTTTGGTTGATAAATACGTTTTGCTGTGTGAAAATCACACACACCTGGTGTGTGTGTGTTTAGGTTAGTAAATCACCCTAATGGTGTCTGTGTGAAGGTTCACAACCTGAGCCAGCACTACAGGAAGAGGCACTCAGCTGCAAAGGGAAGTTCTCCCCAAGCATGAGAAGAGATACAGATTTAAAAGGAAGAGCAGCATAGAGAAGGGAAACTACCATGGATTACAGTAAGGCACACATTACAGTATTGGTTTATGTTAAAGGGTTTATTGTCACTTTAAGCCTCATCCACCGTACTGCCACATATATATGTTTTGCCAGCTGGAAGAGGTTAAGCTTTTGGGGCCGGTCCGAATCTCTTCACTTTAGTAACAGCTGGTCAGCGCTACTGGTGTGCGGCCACAGTTTATACCTTTCTTTAAGGAAACTACCACCTTGGCTCCTGGGTCTCAGGGCTCCACCACTCTTCAACTGAGGGGCAAGGCCTATCTGTCCCTAACAAGTGGGTAGTGTGTTGGTGCACAATTACCTCAGGCAAAGGACCTCACTGTCATGTGGAAAGTGGGTCTATATAGCCTCTGTGTTTCCAGGATGGCCCCTGGAATCTCGAGATAACTCTGTATTCAATTGGACACAATTATTAGCTTCCTACAAGCCTACAATGCCATGCAGTGTATTCTCCGTTAACACTACAAAGACCTTTCACAGGAGGATAGGAATAATGTTTTAAGGTCATATGACAGGTTTCTTCAAACAGCATATTTTTTCCCATGCATTAGAATAAATAGGGCTTTCTTGCTCCAGAGTTGCACTATGAAAACCACGTTTATAAAGAATGCAGCAGAGCTTCATAAATGTGTAAGAGACGCTTTTCATAGAAAAGTGAAATGTCTGAAGCTGCTTTATAAGTGGTGTCCTTAGTGCAGGTAAAAAAAAAAAAATAGAAGAACATGTAGAACATGTTAGTAAGAAGAGTAGAAAAAGAAAATTCCAAAATCACAATACATTTCAATCTGATGTTCAGTGACACATCAGCATAGCTTTATTTACAAAGGGAAAGCTTACAAGCAGTCTGTCAAACCATTACATTAGATAGAATGGTATTTCTAGCCAAAGTGACATCAAATGCCATTTCCCTGAGAAATAGAAGCCAGTTGGGTGCCATTGTGAAATGAACTGAATAATGCACTTGACATTTTCCCAAGTTAAAAATTCTGAAAACTTATGCAAAACGGTGTTCACAGCTGTACTTTGGAGTGCAACAATATTCTGACAGACATCAGGCACAAGATTTCACATTTCAAAAGAAAAACAAATGTATCCCTTACTTTACAATGCTGCAGCTTTAAACAGCCGACAATGGTTAATGACTAAAACACATGCCAGGGTTTAGATGCAAATAAAGAATCATGTTTTTAAATATATAATTTTATGTTTAATTCTAAACTTTGAATTTGCTAGCAAACCGGGGGAGGCATGGGCTGAGGAGCATGGATACATGTGTCCCTTGGTCCATCACTAATGAGATATGTTGGGATGGTGGACCTTCGTGGAGCTTTGTCACCATTCAGACACTGAACAGTGTGTGACCCGCAGTCAGTGCTCATGCTGAGCATTGTATAGCCACATGCTCCCTGTCTAGACCTGCAATCACAGAGTCTAGCAGAGGGAGTTTTTCCAGCACCAACTGCCTACGTGACTTTGAGGTGTTGTGACCAAATGAGATAGTTGCAAAGAAGGGGGATGCTGCAAGATGTGAAAAGGTGTTCCACAATAAACCATGTCCTTTAGGAACACCCACCTTTCACCATGCCCACCAAGCAATGAGGCACGGTGGCACACTTTGCATGATACATTTTCTTTAACACACAAAAATCTGTCCCTACCATTAAAAGGCCAGTTAGCTGTGCTTGTCCCCTAGACAAATGGTGCGCAAACCCTACGAAAGACACAATATAAGAAAGCTAGTGCTTTTGTGGTGTAGTGCTGGGACACCATATGTATGGAGTTTGTATGTTCTCCAGCATTTACATCATTCCCTTCTTAAAATTCAAATGCATATTGGCTTCCACAAAAAAATTACCGTTTGGTGTGTGTGTGTTTCTATAACTGCGTTAGAGATAAGCTCTTTTGGTGGTAAGAACATGTGGGTTGTGGGCTGCGGGCTCTGTAAATCCCTGTAGAATTTGTTGTTGTTATAAAAATTAAGCAAATTAATGCACAATATGCACCTGCACCAAAGTTGTTTAAATTTGTAATGCTGGAAAAACTTCATGTTTTATCCTTCATTTCTGCAAGAAATGTGATCAAGACAAGCATTGCTTGCAACGGTCCAGGCATTATAGGAGTTGAAGAGGACCTAGGCCGAGGTTTAAGGTAAAACTGCCTGCAGAACTACAGACCTCAGATGCAGATACATTGATTTTATTTTTACCACAAGAATGAAGGACTTTGTTTACATCTTGCTTCAATATGGCGGTCTGGTTAAAAGAACAGTTAATTTGCTATCCCAGGCATAGAGAATAATGCCTAAGCTTTTAGACATGTGACCAACACTTCAGGGAGCCAAAAGCAACTTTCTCCAGGAAAGGTATGCACTTCAGAATTAAAGCCCAACTCCAGAGTGGTGAGACTGAAGATTGCTGAAGAGAAGTTGAGTTTTGCAGCAAAAGCGGCTATTTTAGTTTTAACAGATTTAAACAAGGGATGGGCTATTTATTTTTTTATTGTTATTTAAAAGTGCAGTTGGACTTTAAAGTAAACCTGTACACAGATCATGCACACTTAAGTATTTGCATATTTCACTTTAAGACAAGCCCTCATTTATCTCTGAATCTATAGGCCTTGTAGAGAAATCCATTTTCAAAGTACATAAGACAGGCAGAGAAATGTTTTTCTTTTTTTCTGTGGAGAGCAGATGTTGTCAGCCTATTAGCCCTCTAATTCAAACAACCAGCAAATGTTCCTAAGTTCTTAGAAACCATCTCAAACCCAACATTGGAGTCTTTGTTGTGATCTTTGAAAATCTTCGAGAATTATTAACTTCACATTAAAAGCAATTAGAGAGTTGAGAAAGGCATTTTTTTACAGCTTGTTAAAATATATAAATAGTTTAATGTCTATAGTCTGTATACATGTGCACTTTAAGCTCTGCTTCAGCAATTTTTCATCATGTGTACAGAATTGTCTGGGATTGTGACCTGTTCATTTTAAATATTAGTATTTCATATCCTTTGATTACAAATTACACATTCCTTGGTATTAGCATTTTTGGTAAATGTTACAAAACAAATGGTAAAAAGCTGAATGCCTATTAATATGTATTGCGGCACTTTCTAGCTAGCTGCCCACATGGTATGCTATGACTGCTTGTTTGTTGCCCACGTACACTCAAAATTTCAAATATGTTGGGCAGATATTGTAACGATTGACCATTTGTTGCCTATGTATTATAAGAACTGCTTCATATTGTCATGTTTTCCCATTTATTGTCAACTATCTACAGATGACTCATGGCAGCAAGTAAAGTTTAAAAAAAATAGGTGTAGGTAATAGGACAGAGCAAGGTCAGGTAATGTGAAAATAAAGCAGATAGCTACTTAAATATGTGGAGAAATGAAGAGCATGTGATAAATATGTAGGTAGAAAATGTATAAAATTCAAAATTAGGTATAGATGCACTCATGGGCCTTGCAGCGAAGACAGGCTAAAGCAACATCATTTTATTATCAATGTTTTCACAGAGCTTAGTCTGATCAAGACCTTGATCAAGACATCTTGATAAGGACAGATTGAGCTCCATCAAAATGTTGACAATAAAATGCTGTTGCTTTGACGTATCTCCGTTGTAAGACCTGTGAATGTCTCTATACCTATTTTGGAAATTGTATGGATATTTTTTGCGGATGAGCACCTAGGCATTTACTTCACAAGTAGAGTGTGGTGGCTACCCTTGGAATTTTTGGGTAGAAAATGTAGATAGGAAATCTACATTATTATCCAGCTGACCAAATAAACACTTTAGCTTACCTGATACTGTACAGCAAATTTCCGTTTTTAAAAATCCTCAACAATTTGTTGTCCGTTGTGACATCATGGAAGTTTGCCCCCTTTTCATTAGCAAAGAACAAATCTGGTTTCCAAATCGAATCCAACATAGAAGGATCCAAATCTAAGGAGTCATCAGGGTATTCACTGTAAGACAGTCTGGGGTCATTCCACTGCTGCCTCAAAAAAATGTTAACTCGGTAATCCTAGAAAAGTGTTGAATAAAGAATTAATATTATGGCTAAGGCTTTGTCACGTGTGGCACTTTAACTTCATCACTGCCAGTGACCCCTGCACTGCAATAGGCTAAACATGCAGGTGTCTCTGGATGTAAAGTAGTTACATATGGAATGGTAGTGGAAGATGTTAGATACTCTTTCAGGAATAGCCTCTTCCAGACTATGTATGGTCCACAAAACAAATATTTAGACTTTCAAATTAAATATAAAGCAGCAAATCATTCTCTGCATAGCTGCAAATGCTCTTGAACTAAGCTCCACTAACCTTTCTTTTTTGCGTTAGATGGGCTTTCAAAGAAAAGCAGATATTCCTTGTTTGTAACTACTCCGTGTAATAACACAGGCACCCATTTTGCATATGGCAACTTTTTATATGTTTGGATTAGTATGACAAGCATGTTATACAGCAGCAAAATGCATTTTTTTCGCTGGACTGGAGTATGCTAAGCACTGTACAGAACAACAGGATGAAGGTTCCTCCTCTGCTGGAAAAGGTATTGTAGATGTTGGTGAAGGGTGAATGTTTTGCTGAATTCAGTAAACTATACTTCGAACTATAATTGGGGTTTAGCACCAGGAATTCTCAGAACGAATATCTAGTGTAGTGGACCATAATAACCATGAACATCAGTAATGAACAGTATTATTAATTAGTTAAGATGTTCTAAGATGATGTCAAAATACATAAAAAGAATCTTTAAACATTGCGGGAACTGATGTTTTTGTCCCCCTTATTGTCTGAATGTTTTAAATGAAGCAAAGGCAGAAGCTATTCTTGTTTTATTGTTTTTGTTTTCCAAACCTGAAGAGTATCTCCCTCTCTTCACAATGTGAATATAATTTAGTTTAACACTGATGCTGCATTTGCAAATGCCACAGCACAACATACCCTAATAGTCTGCATCTCAGCATTGCACAATAAACAACCATAATTAATTTGATGCAAACAAATTATGCTTTGCGGTTTTGGGAACAATGGTGTTGCAATGAGTTGATGGGTTTTTAAATGTCCTCCATATGCCATATGATATATAGATCAGTGAATAATAGACGCTGTTATCCTAGTAATGTCACAACAGTTCAGTCAAATCACTGTATCCCTTTTCCCTGATCCTAGGCTGGGAGAGTGCAGTCTTCCATGAACTCTATACCAGAATGAGGATTCCTCATTGTTTAGGTTCAAAATGATTGCTGTGTCCATATGGGATTTCTGGCTTGAAGAATCTGTATGTTTGAATAATGAATCTGTTTTTAAATGGTTCTTAAATTCCAGGTAAACAGCTAAATACACAATTAAATACATATATGGGAACTGTTTTACCCAGGGGCGTCCCGAGGCTGGGTGACACCCGGAGCGGTAACCGAGTGTCACCCCACCGAGACGTCACCACGCGCGTGCGTGATGATGTCGTCGCGCACGCGTGGCAGTATTCTGATACCTGCCAGCGGCCATCTTGGTGATGGAGGCCGACAGAGAGAGGAGGGGACAGTCACCTGGTGGGATAAGATATGCCGCCGGGTCCCCTCCTCTCTCCTGATACTGTTGGGCGTTCGGTCCATGACCGAGCGCCCGACTTTTCAGAGGGGGGGGGGGGTGACTGTGAGTCATTTTGGTGTCACCCCTCCAATGGTGTCACCCGGGTGCGGGCACCCCCCTTGTGACGCCACTGGTTTTACCTTATATAGGAACTGTTTCAGCAAGGACTAAAGATTAATATAAAAGGATACAAATGATTAGCTCTTTAAATATATAAGAAAAGCAGCTTTTGCTGCTATGTTGGACTTCAACCAAGAGCTGTCCAATGCAGTACTTTTTCCCATCATTAGATGTCTTCAACCTGACAGCCAGCATCATTCAACTCCTCCAAGGCCAGGCTGTTATGAACCTGCCCAGCCTGTGATCGGATAGTCAGCATGCTAGACAACAGCACATGAACTGAGTGGCTCCTTGCTCTGCTTCTTCTTTTCATACTCAAACCTGTTTGTACAGGGGGCTTATACCAGGTCAAACTCAGGTACTTAAACTACTTTCTTTTAAAAAATACATTTAATAATATATTAATGAAAACAGAGCTTCATTAACTTGTGTCTTGTGTTCAACCTAAAAAGTGAAATGAAAATCACCTGTCTGAAAGATCAGTAAACCCACAGATATAGATTTCTGCCCTAATGATCAGTGAGGCTGTCCATCACAACATAGGACTAATACAGAGGCCCAAGAGAGTGGAATAGAGAAGGCCAAGACCAACTTTTACAGCATAAATCAAGATTTGCATATAGCTTAATTTGCATTATCTCTGAGCTACTGATCATTTTTATGTGTGGTCAGTGGAGGACCCCCCCCCCCCCCCCCCAAAAAAAAACACAAACACAGCGCTCGGCCGGTTTTCACTTTCTATCCTCCCCACTGGGACACAGAGCAGCGCCCAGCGGGGAGGAAAGAAATCAGGGATGCGTGGCTCTATCGGCAGAAAAATTTCATTATTGCTCTCACTGCGACGTTCGAGGCGATATGTAACATGTGCAGCACAATTGTCGTTTTCCGCATGTAGGCGCTCCAACATGTGTGTATCTGGGGACGGGGGACTTATACATTTTTTTCCCCATTTTTTTTATTTTTTATGTTACTTTAATTTTTAAACACTTTTTTTGTACACTAACCCTATTGGTATTACATAGGGGACTAACAAGCACCCTGTGTAATAGCAGATAGGGTGTGACAGGTCCTCTTTATGGAGGCATGAGGGGTCTTTTAGACCCCTCATGTCACCTAGAGACCTCAAACAAGCTGAGGAAGCCGAGATCTGCTTTCCCAGCTTCTTGTCCTGGCTCTAAGAGCCAGAGACTGTGTACAGTGACACCAGAAGTGATGTAATACACAGCACTTCCGCGTCCAGTAATTGGAGGAGAGATCAGCGGCTGGAAGCGGCTGAATCTCTCTCTGATCATTGCGGGGAGCCCCACCGACCTAGTGGCCGCTGCGGTGGGGTTTGGTACCACACGGTGCAAACGATCCAGCCGCTGTTCAGACACCAGATCGATTGTAAGTTACACAGCAATCGCCTGCTGTTACAAGCAGTACCAAGAGCACGGCTGTCGGAGCAGCTGTGTTCTTGTTTTACCCACTTCTGCAGACCGCTGTCTATAGACGTACTGCGGCCCGGAAGTGGTTAAAGTGACATTAAAGTCAATTTTTCCCCCTCCCCCCAATGTAAATGCCAGCACTTACCTTAACTGATGTCTCCTAATCCGATCTTCTTTCCTGATGTTTTCATCTGTCCCTCCAGCGGTGCGGCGGGTCTCCGATCCAGCGCTGACTCCTCTGTCCTTGCTGGCACTTCCTGTCCCACGGGGTCTGCATGCGGGTGCACGCGTCCATAGACTTACCTTGTGTCTCTCCTCGTCTCCCGGACGAAAATCCGAACTGCTCATGTGCCCGCCCCAAGATGCTTTGCAGCCGCCTGAGCAGTTTCGGATTTTTGGACGGGAGCACGCGGCAAAGACGGGGTAAGTTTAAACCGCTGTTAAAGCGTGGTTTTTTTTCAACTTTTTGCATATATCTACTGCTTGCTACCCTCATATATATGCAAACAAGCCAGAGGGTTTAATAACCCTTTAATACTCACCTGATCCCTGGAACGACCGACAAGCGCAGCGTCCCGACTCTCACGCTGTCATTATATGAATACAGATCGTGCCGGTTACTATTTAAACCGGCACACTGTGTGCAGCTTCTGCGAAGATACGCTATTAGCGTAGCGGGGAAGCCTGCTGCGCATTTTGCATGCACCGGCGATAGTTCTGCCACTGTGTGTGGCTTTCAATAAAGGTAAACCCTTCACACACATTTTTCATCCGCTATGTTTGCTTCTGACAAGTTTATTCCAAGGAGTATTTCAGGAAAATAGTAAGGTCTCCACCTTTTGCAATCTCTATGCATATAATAGAGGGGCCATAGACGGAGAACCATAGCAAATCTATAGCTAAAACCTTTTTTTTTTTGTGATAGTGTAAGGAAGGGTTAAACCTCTGTCAGTGTTTTTGCTATCTGTGTCCCTTTTGGGATATAATACTTCACTTTTTCTCCTGTAGACACAACAGGAATTGAAAGGAATATCCCCAAAGTTGTTACCAGAACAAGTGTCCATATTGGAAGATACATTATATTGCCAAAAGTATTGGGACACCTGCCTTTACATGCACATGAACGTTAATGGCATCCCAGTCTTAGTCTGTAGGGTTCAATATTGAGTTGGCCCACCGTTTGCCGCTATAACAGCTTCTTCTGGGAAGGCTGTCTACAAGGTTTAGGAGTGTGTCTCTGGGAATGTTTGACCATTCTTCCAGAAACACATTGGTACTGATGTTGGATGAGAAGCCCTGGCTTGCAGTCTCCGCTCTAATTCATCCCAAAGGTGTTCTATCGGGTTGAGATCAGGACTCTGTGTAGGCCAGTCAAGTTCTTCCACCCCAAACTCGCTCATCCATGTTTTTTTATAGACCTTGCTTTGTGCACTGTTGCGCAGTCATGTTGGAACAGGAAGGGGCCATCCCCAAACTGTTCCCACAAAGTTGGGAGTATGAAATTGTCCAAAATGTCTTGGTATGCTGATGGCTTAAGAGTTCCCTTCACTGGAACTAAGGGGCCAAGCCCAAACTCTTGAAAAACAACCCCACACCATAATCCCCCCTCCACCAAACTTTACACTTGGCACAATGTAGTCAGGCAAGAACCGTTCTCCTGGCAACCGCCAATCTCAGACACGTCCATCGCATTGCCAGACAGAGAAGCGGGATTCATCACTCCAGAGAACATGTTTCCACTTCTCTAGAGTTCAGTGGCGGCGTGCTTTACACCACTGCATCAAACGCTTTGCATTGCACTTGGTGATGTAAGGCTTGGATGCAGCTGCTCGGCCATGGAAACCCATTCCATGAAGCTCTCTACTCACTGTTGTTGTTCCAATCTGAAGACCACTTGAAGTTTGGAGGTCTATAGCTATTGACTCTGCAGGTAGTTGGCAACTTCTGTGCACTGTGCGCTTCAGCATGCGCTCACCCCACTCTGTCATTCTACATGGTCTACCACTTTGTGGCTGAGTTTCTGTTGTTCCCAATTGCTTCCACTTTGTTATAATACCACTAACAGTTGACAGTGGAATATTTAGTAGCAAGGAAACTTCATGGAACACCTGAATCCAATGATTTGGAGGGGTGTCCCAATACTTTTGGCAATATAGTGTAGCTCTTCACTTCCTGTTCTAGTGACTGCTCCAAATTTTGAATTGTCCTTCAATTTCAACATAGCTACCAGTTGCCTCTGATTTGGAGGGTCTCTTCCTCTCTTGGATCCAAACCCCCTCTGTTCTTCTTTTCTTCTCTTTTTGGCATAATGTATGGACCTCTAAAAAAACTCACTATTTATTAACTTAAAGTGTTTAATTGCATAAAAACTAAACTTTTTATGTAATAAATGAAGTTTATAGGGTTTTATAGGGTTAATTAATAGGGTTTTAACTAACCAGTTTTAAGGAATTCATTATTTTTGGTCCATGTAACCAGGGGCACAGCGGGGTTGTGTCTTATGTCTACATACTTTCTCTTTCAAATCAAGGTGTCTCTCTTTGCCATCCTCTAAAAATGGGAGGCATGCTTTCATACCCAGTGACAATGGCTACCCTGACAAATAGAGAGGGTGAATGTCCTCATAGGGAACACAAAAAGTGTTTTGGGTCTAGATACAATTTGAGCTTGACATTTTGAAGGTGGGGGCCTACCTACTTCTTGGAGGAAGAATACAGTACTTATATATTTTCTGTAATTTCCATTGCATAACAACTCTGAAAATGCCCCCACATCCTCTGGTACTAGATTTACAAATCATCTGTATGGATTGTTGTAGAATGTCACTGAAATTCCGGATGTAATTTCAGAGGAAAGCAGCAATTTGTTTGAATCTGTGTGTGGTGCTCGGATTCTTGTTTGTGTCTTCCTTTCCCCACAGCGACAGATTAGTTGTGTAATTTAGACTGTCTGTCACCATGCGCAGAGCCATGTTTCATACAGGAAGTGCACAGAGAAACCTGTAATCAGACACAGCCAGCTGATATATTTTTGCGCAGTGTTGGCAAACTATACATTACAGTTAGAAATGCTGCTCAGAACTGCAGCAAAACACATGTATTTATTATATTCTTCAGTGGCTTATATTATGTATACATTGGACTCAGACTGGGAGTGGGACTGGAAGTGGGGCATCACTGAGAGCCAATCAGGTGAGGTTCATGCACATTTTCTTGCAAAGAAAAAACTAATAGAAAGAGAGAGCAGAGATAACAGAGAAAATAGCTCATCAGTCTTCTGCTGCTTGCTCCTTTCCTATCCAATCACAGGCTGGAAACAGGGAACTGTCAAGAGAAAAGAACTCATCAGCCTGCTGCTGCTCCTTTTCTACCCAATCACAGGCTGGAAACAGGGAACTGTCAAGAAAAAAGAACTCATTAGCCTGCTGCTGCTCCTTTTCTACCCAATCACAGGCTGGAAACAGGGAACTGTCAACAATATATTCCCTAATTGCAGAAGAGAAGTTGGTGTCATTCCCGTAGGTGTGCTGTTTGTCAGGACTGTGTGAATCCAAGGACTGAATTGATAGCAATGTGAATCAATTGAAGGGTAAAACAGCTTCCTTTAATGTATTTATTATCAGGGCTATTCATAAAAGAATGAAGAGTTTGGAGAAGGCAGGAGACGTGAACAATCTAGGCCAATATAGCTGAACTGGAAAAATTCTCCAATTCAGCTCACTTTCCAGTTCAGCGATGTTGTCCTAGATTGTTCACTTCTCCTGCCTTCTCCAAACTCTTCACCCCATTTTGTGAATAACCCTGTATGTGGATTTAGATGTTGCCTGGTGTTTACCTTTAAGAGGGAAGTTAGCAACTGTGCCTGTGTAGAGGATTAACTTAAAGTACATTGGTTATGAGAAAATTATGGGGGCTGCCATTGCTGATCTCTCCTTTTGAGGATGTTAGTTCCCTTGCTGCCATGCTAATACTTTGGCTTCAATTGTTTCTAAGTCACTGACCTGGAAGAAGCAGAGTGATAGGCACTCTTATAATTTTCCGACACTCATTTACAGCATGGTGATTCCGGGTCTGTAACTCAAAACTATTTAAACTGGAGAATTAGGGAACTAGCATTTCCAGAAATAAGCCAGCATTTGTTCACCCCTGTAAGTATCTTAGGTGTACTTCAATTCAGATACATGAACCATTTATATGAATAAATCGTTTTATACATGTATGTATCATTAATGTAAAGATTATGTTAGAACATTCTTAAATTAGCAAAAGCTATAACATAAATATATATCATTAAAGAGTAATTCTAAATTTTTGTGAAGAACATTGATATACTAGGCTGAGTTACTAAGGAAGATGAAAATATTCACACAATAAATTGTGTAAATATTTATGTCAATCATCATGCAGATGTGAATCCAACAACAGATTCAAAACCTAACTCCAGCTAAAATATTTTTTTATTGCTGTTTAAAGGCCTACGACAGCTTTGTGAATAACCTCCTTAGCCTCTAGTCAGCTCTAGTATAAACCATTAAACCTAGTTGAAACATTGGGATAAAGTAAAGGTAATTTGTTATTGTAATTAGTGTTGTGTTGTCATTTTTCTTTTATTCGAATTAAACCTTTCAGTCTAAACAGAATACAAATAGTAGTTTAGTAATCTAATAAAGAAATACATTATCATCTACTTTTTTGTTCTGTTGGAGTCTAAAATAAAGAAACAGTGCACCTCAAATTTTACTCAAAGTCCCAACATTGTGAATCCTGTGTCCTGACACAACTCAGCATTAAAGGAGAACTATGAGGTGAGTGCTTTTCACTCACCTCATAGTTCTAGCCGACCTGTGACAATGAGACTGTCACAGGTCGGCTCAGTAGATCGGGAGGTGAGCGAACACACACCGGGTTCGCTCGCCTCTCGATCCTGTCACGGCTCTCTGCCGTGACAGGGGGAGGGGCTGGATTCCCCTCTCCCCGCTCCGATCTGCCAGCGCTGACTGGCGGAACGGACGGGGGAGGGGGCGGGTACAGCTGGCTCTGCCTCTAGATAGGCAGAGCCAGCTGTCACTCACGCAGCTGGGCGGATCCCGTCATCTAAGTCGTGATCCGCTCCGGCTGCGGCATCTCAGTATACCGCGAGTTGTAGCTCGCATATACTGAGCTTAGGGTAACGGGAGGACGCTAGTTTGTGTCCTCCCGTTACCCTAAGGAGAACTATGGGGGAAAACACTGACCCCATAGTTCTCCTTTAAGAGTTCCTGACTATACTGTTCTCTGCTCTAGGCTTCAACATTTAAATAACAGGAATCTACGGTAATTTCTATTTTTTCTGGTGATTGTTTAATAATGGGATCATCATTACAGTATATGTGCCTTAATTCAATCTGCTCTGCAACACTGTGATCAACTTTTATGTGTAACAGATTCAAATTAAAGCACAGCTAAGCTTAAAACCATTTTTTTTGGGTTAAGCATAATAGCATAGGGATGGTAAAAAAAAAAACCCTTTACATTTTTTTTCTTTTTTTGCTATCTCTGTCCCAATTGTCCATAGACAAAAGAGGAAGTCAGATAAAATATGTCTAAAGTAAGGCAAATCCAAAACAAGTGTCCCCTGTGGATGATTTCTGTTATGGTTCTGCTGACAGCTCAACATTTTGCTGACACCAGTACAAAAATAAATGGTGAATCTCACCAGGAGGACACAGGCAGCAATAAAAAAAGAGAGGTTTGAAACCTACCCTGCTCTATCCAAAGCTAAAAAAAGATTAAATCTACCCAACTGTCTAAGATAGGATTTTTCTCACATTGGAGAGATATCCTCTCACTTTATCTTGTGTCTATGGAAACTGGAGGTAATTCTCCACAATGGGACATAGATGGAAAAACAACTGACAAAACTACTAACTATCCCCTACTTTCCAAATCTATAAGAAATGGACTTTAAATACACTGGACTGCGGTTTTGCGTATTATTTATTAAATCACCCTCAAGTGAGGAAGACTAGGACATAATATTGGAAAAGGTCATTGTCCATATTTGTCAACCAATAAAAAAAATAGGCCAAATCACTATGTTATTTCTAAAATAAATCTAATATAACATCCATATATACAACTTTTAGATGTTTTGTTGAAATATTTAGATATAATAAAGCTTCACTTTTATTCAAAAGGCGTAGTCCGTACAAAAAAATGACATTGCACAGTGCCAAACATTTGCATTTGTTTTTTTTAAATAATATACATGTAAAGCAAGAAACAACCCAAAATATCAAACAAATCAACTGTGTCTGTAATATGATAATATCTCAGTTCTTTGATACCCAGAAAGCAGGATGTGTCTGGAATGGTAACAAAAGACTGATTCCTTTACTTCAGACACAATTTCATCAATATGCTAGATCTCTGTGCATGTGCAAGTGCATTTTTTTCTCATATGGAGGCAGTAATGATTATTGACATGTGCACAGGTATGTTCTGCAATATACAGCGAAATGCGATGAGAGGACCAGCAATGTAGTAATGCAAGCGTAGTAAGCGTGAACATTTTTTTCTCATTGAACAGCATTCTGCAAAGATGATGACATGTTTTCTCTTTACTCGACTGCTTTGAGTTAATGTAAATTATAATTTTACACATATTTTAAATAGCTCCTTGATTTTTTTTTGTAAATGTTACGTTTTCGTTGTTTTTATTAAAAAGGACCAACAAAGCGAAAATTCTGGTTAGATCGTTTAAAATTAAAGAGATATTAAAAATATATACAGATGTATTCATAAAATGTTTAGGAACCTGTCTTAAATTTTAGCTTATAAAAAGGATGTGAGAAATTAAATTTTGCTAGTTCCGTTGACATACAATAGCTTAAAACACAAAAATGTTTTAATCGCTGCTTACATTTTTAAGTGTGTTTTCTTGCTTAAAATTCCTCCCTAGCTTTCCCTCTATGTAATGTTAAGGAGGGGGCTGTGGGAAGCTATGTTTACCTGTGTGTACTATTCCGGCAGATCTCATTATCAGTTTTAAACCAGATTTGAACACTGTCTTAACAAAGGGTTAATAACTTAGAGGCATTGTATGTTAACAAGAAAAACCTCAGTCTACCCTTCAGTTTGACTCTCTAGTTTCCCTTTTAAACTGTGAATGGTAACACAAACATATAGGGGTCATGATATAATAAAGCTTCACTTTTATTCAAAAGGCGTAGTCCGTACAAAAAAATGACATTGCACAGTGCCAAACATTTGCATTTGTTTTTTTTAAATAATATACATGTAAAGCAAGAAACAACCCAAAATATCAAACAAATCAACTGTGTCTGTAATATGATAATATCTCAGTTCTTTGATACCCAGAAAGCAGGATGTGTCTGGAATGGTAACAAAAGACTGATTCCTTTACTTCAGACACAATTTCATCAATATGCTAGATCTCTGTGCATGTGCAAGTGCATTTTTTTCTCATATGGAGGCAGTAATGATTATTGACATGTGCACAGGTATGTTCTGCAATATACAGCGAAATGCGATGAGAGGACCAGCAATGTAGTAATGCAAGCGTAGTAAGCGTGAACATTTTTTTCTCATTGAACAGCATTCTGCAAAGATGATGACATGTTTTCTCTTTACTCGACTGCTTTGAGTTAATGTAAATTATAATTTTACACATATTTTAAATAGCTCCTTGATTTTTTTTTGTAAATGTTACGTTTTCGTTGTTTTTATTAAAAAGGACCAACAAAGCGAAAATTCTGGTTAGATCGTTTAAAATTAAAGAGATATTAAAAATATATACAGATGTATTCATAAAATGTTTAGGAACCTGTCTTAAATTTTAGCTTATAAAAAGGATGTGAGAAATTAAATTTTGCTAGTTCCGTTGACATACAATAGCTTAAAACACAAAAATGTTTTAATCGCTGCTTACATTTTTAAGTGTGTTTTCTTGCTTAAAATTCCTCCCTAGCTTTCCCTCTATGTAATGTTAAGGAGGGGGCTGTGGGAAGCTATGTTTACCTGTGTGTACTATTCCGGCAGATCTCATTATCAGTTTTAAACCAGATTTGAACACTGTCTTAACAAAGGGTTAATAACTTAGAGGCATTGTATGTTAACAAGAAAAACCTCAGTCTACCCTTCAGTTTGACTCTCTAGTTTCCCTTTTAAACTGTGAATGGTAACACAAACATATAGGGGTCAATTCACAAAGCTGCCGAAGGATCTAGCTGTAGCTTCGGCTGATCCTTCGGCTAGCTTCGACCCCAGGACCCCTTCAGTTCAGTAGAACCGAAGGGCTGCTGTATGGGCTATTCACTATAGCCCGTACAGCTCCTGAAGTTGGTCGAGGGGCTCAGTCGAGCCGAAGGCATATGCTGAACGCTGGCTGAACGGACGGCCATTGGCTGGCCGACAGCCTGATACTGACTTCTTGGCACTCACGGCTGGCTCCAGCCACTTGCACAGACAGATCAGCGTCCCTGATTACAAGGTAACCAGGGACGCTGATCTCCAGACAGCCCAACTCTCCCGAGATAGATAGCAGCTCCCGGCCCCCCGGGAGAGAAACACTTTCTCACGGAAAGTTTTACTCTGCTCGATCGAGCACAGTAAACCTTTCCCTGCTCTGTTGTCTTTTTTTTTCTTCTGACATCGGAGCCGTTGGCTGCCGCCTGAATAAAAAAAAACAGCTTAGGAATGCTGTCACTGCTAGCTCTGACCAATCGTTTTCTATTTTATTGTTTCTACTTTTCTAACTGTTTTTCTATTCTGCTCGGTACCACGGAGGTACCGAGCAGAATAGCCCGAGCCAAATGCTGCTCGGCGGCATTCGGCTATTCACTCACTGCTGTTCGGCATCTATGAGAATAGGCCGAACAGCAGCGAGTAGCCTGCCAGAGGTTCGGCTCAGCCGATCCAGGTTTTGGATCGGCTGAGTCGGACTCCTTCTGCACTTCGGGTCGGCCTAACATGCTAAGCATGTTTGGCTGACCCAAAGCCAGCGGCAGCAAGCCTATGTACGGCTGATTTTAGCCGGTGTACGGCTTAAATCAGCCGTACAAGCCTGAAGTGAATAGCCGAACAGCGTTCGGCTCACTTCGGGTCGCTTATTCACTCGGCTGCCTACAGCAGCTTTGTGAATAGACCCCATAGTGTGGGTTTTCTCAAATTTGACTGCAAAAGTGGAACTACACTTTAAAACTTTACTATAGACAAAGGTCAAGAACCTCAGAGAATCACAGCAAATGAACAGGAATCACCAGCACTCAGTGGAAAATATTCAAACAATAAAGTCCATTTAATCGGACAAATCATCATGCATGTTGCAATATTTATAACTGACGTTTCGGGGCCACACAAGGACCCTTCATTAGGGCAACAATGTAACACAAATAGAGTGAGAATCAGAGAATCACGTTAATCTTACAATGGTTACTGCAGATTATGGGGATTAATCAATGTATTCATTTTTTAATAATGATATTTAGGAAGAATTTTTGGAGGTATTGATGTTAATTGGATTTAATGGTTGTAGTATGTTTTTTGGTTTTTGTGGATTTATAGTTCTTAAATTTATATGTATCACATTTTCCCCAATAGTTTCCTTTGGTGGTTGGTACAAGTTTTAATGAGTAAATTGTTTCTCCTGGGTTCACATCAGTGCTTGAAGTCTGGAATTGATCTTCATCAAAATGGTAGCATTTTAGGGCTTTTTTAAAGACAGAAGATTTAAAGGTGCACAATTAATAGACTAGAACACACGATTTTTTATCAGAGCTGTGGATATAAATATGTTAAATTAATACCTTTCTTTTATGAAAGCCTAATTTTTAGATTTAATGGTCCTTTAAGTAATAAAAGTATGTTATGCATTTAAATTAATTGATTTAGTACAGAGCTCCAGTATTCATAGACTTTTTGAAGATATTGTTGCTTCTGTTTTAATTCATGTCTATATTTTTTGTATTAAATTTGACTACTGCATCTAATTCCATCATATAGAAACACCTGCATTCCAACCCCATCTTGTGTGCAACTGTGGGAACCTTTGCTTTAAAATATCCTGCAATTCAATCAACTTTTAGGAAAAAGATTTTTTTCTATTCCACTTAGGCTAATTGTTTGGAGCAAGCTCCGATTCATTGCATAGGTGTGAAAATTACTTTTTTAGTAAAACACAAGAGTCATTAGGGTTGACTTACTAAGGGAATACAAAATTATAATTTTGCAAAGCAAATGTTTTTTTAGCTTAGTATATATGAGTAAAGCTATGTTCACTTCAGTTGCTTCACCTTCTTCAATAAGGATATATTTTTAAACGAGTGGATATGACACTCAACAAATATTCGCTGCAGGTGAATCTTCCTGGTGCATGTATTTTACATTACAGGGAATGATTAATAACCTATAAATGTTTGGTGAATGTCACATTAACAGTTTCAGAATTGTCTACGTTAATAAATCAACTCCATAAGCACTTGCACTGCGATACCGGGAATGTCCTGTAGTTGACACTACTTTTTTTTTAAATCTGATATTTTCATTTCTGGTCCTGAAGTGTATGTAAACGCAAAATGTAAAAAAAAATGCAGTATATCTCTGCAATACATGAACATTTCCCCATGTTTTATCCTTTTAAAGACCCTGCAAGTACAGAAAATAGCAGTTGATCTGCCAGAAATGCATTCAGGTCTTACGTTCTTTCATGTGCTGACAACACACAGCTTTTTTGTGGACTGAGAGGTGTCAGCTCTCAGTGTATTTTGCTAAACTACTTAACCACTCCCAATCCCAAATCTCCACAACATAAAGGTTAGTCATTTTGAGGCCCAAGATAATAACTCGGAAGTTTGACATAACACAGGAAATGTGCTGTTTTTTTGTTTTTTTGCGCTTATCAAACAAATACCGTATATACTCGAGTATAAGCTGCCCCGAATATAAGCCGAGGTACCTAATTTTACCAAAAAAAAACTGGGAAAAAGTATTGACCCGAATATAAGCCGAGGGTGGGAAATGAGGCAGCTAATGGTAGATAGATACCAATAAAATTACATTAATATTTATTTTAAAAAAAAATAACCTAGCTCTGTAAGTGGAAAAGGGGGTACAGGGCTACATATCATGTACTACGGATCATTTAACCCATTCATATTAGCAGAGGATAATTGTAAATCTATTGTTCAGTGCACTCTATATGTAGTATATAGTACATGTACATATAGAGTGCCTGCAACAATACATTTACAATGATCCTCTGCTAACATGAATGGGTTAAATGATCCATAGTACAGGGCTACATACAGATCATTTGATACATTCATGTTAGTATAATTGTAAATGTATTGTCTGCACTGTATTAGCAGTATATACTCTATATAGAGTATATACTGCTAATACAGTGCAGACAATACATAATTGGTTACTGTAATAAATCCCCCCAAATCTCCCCTCACTTACTGTGATTCACTGGGCCGAAGCAGGGACGAGTCAGTGGCGCGCTGGTCCAGTGGGAGGAGCTCCAGGTGGGGTCCTAATTTAGCTGACTAGAGGTGCCTGCCCGATAATTACAACCCCACCTGGAGCTCCTTTTGTCTGACCAGCGCGCCGCTGACACATCCCTGCTCC
>NW_017307542.1:177234-202919 GCF_000935625.1 Nanorana parkeri | reverse complement strand
GGCGCGCTGGTCCAGTGGGAGGAGCTCCAGGTGGGGTCCTAATTTAGCTGACTAGAGGTGCCTGCCCGATAATTACAACCCCACCTGGAGCTCCTTTTGTCTGACCAGCGCGCCGCTGACACATCCCTGCTCCTCTGCTGTACTGGCGCTGCGGGATTTTTTTTCTTTTCTTCTTACTTACCTCGCCGAGCGTCGCGCCACCTAAATTAGGACCCGGAGACTGCCAGATGACCCCGCTCGGAGCGCCGCACACCGGAGCAGCAGTGACGCGACGCTCGGCGAGGTAAGTAAGAAGACACGCTGGCGCTGACTCGAGTATAAGCCGAGGGGGGCACTTTTCAGCCAAAAAAATGGGCTGAAAATCTCGGCTTATACTCGAGTATATACGGTAGAACAAAATGCTTCCAATGGTAGATTTAAAAAAAAACAAAAGGGAGCAAACAGGATAAGTTGACTGTTAGGGTTTGCATACACTTCAATGCAGCAGGAAATGCGACAAGGAGTTATACTCTTCTGTGTTACAACACAAAGGAATCAGGTGCTGTGGTCAAATTTCAATTGATTACAAAATACTGTTTAGATTTATTTACTGTTTGAGTATCAATTCACACAACAATAATAATTATTTATCTGGACATTAACTCATAGCTAATGTACTTTTAGCCAGTTCTACAGTAACATGCCCATCATCTTGGCAATGTAGCTTCAATGGTCAGCCCCACTCACCATTGTGGTTTCTGCTATTGAACCAAAGCTGTTGATAAATATGTTGCAGGTAACATTTACAGGAGGACCTGTGAGTTAAAATAACAGACAGAAAGAAGAAAATGACAGTTTGTGTACATGACATACTTTCATATCTGGCTTTAGCCAGCACAGAACAGCACTTACCATTGTAGTCTCGGTGACTGATCCAAAACTGTTTATAAAAATATTGCAAGTAACGTTTACTGGAGGACCTGTGAAATGCAATAAGAATGTTTGCAAGAGATGTGAAAGCAAAGAAAGGCAATGACTCTCATCTGTACAAACGGGTACAGATTCTGAGGTAACCAAGAGGAGGAAAAGCATATTTCACCACACAGAAAGCAAGCATTATGGATGCGTGTTGAATAAAACATACAAACAACATAAAATGTCAGTTGGTGTTTTTGAAACAACTGGTCATCTGAAGACATAAAATGAGATAATGCTGAATACTGAATGCTGGTAATGTATTATAACGGAAAGAAGAATGTAAAAGCTTTAACAACGCATTGCAGGCATCTTTTTAACAAGTGTTTAAGCCTATCATGCCAGTGTGCCTTACATTCTACTTATCTGATCAGGGAAACACAGGAATATTCAGGCTTTACATAATGACAGTCATGAAAAAGGCAAATGTTAATGTATTTAGGACAAACAAACTATACAATAGAGACATTGGGGTTGATTTACTAACCTTATAAACACACCACGAACATGTATACACCTCTGTAGTGTGTTCCCTCCCAGCATGATCTATGGGTGGAATCTAAACACCTTTGTAGTGTGTACACACCCAGCAGGTGTGTTGTGCAAAGCCCTGCCCTTAATTGCAAGGTGATGTTGTGTAAATTAGCTCTACATTGTGTTGCTTGGTTGATGAATGCAGGAATGTAAATGCATGAGGTAACCATTTTTGTCTAAACTGTGAAGCAGCATTATATATGCATCATGTGCATGATTTTTCCATATATGGCATTAGTGGAAATATGCTTATAGAGACTTTTTGGTTGATAAATACGCTTTGCTGTGTAAAAATCACACGCACCTTAACATTTACAGGAGGACCTGTGAGTTAAAATAACAGACAGAAAGAAGAAAATGACAGTTTGTGTACATGACATACTTTCATATCTGGCTTTAGCCAGCACAGAACAGCACTTACCATTGTAGTCTCGGTGACTGATCCAAAACTGTTTATAAAAATATTGCAAGTAACGTTTACTGGAGGACCTGTGAAATGCAATAAGAATGTTTGCAAGAGATGTGAAAGCAAAGAAAGGCAATGACTCTCATCTGTACAAACGGGTACAGATTCTGAGGTAACCAAGAGGAGGAAAAGCATATTTCACCACACAGAAAGCAAGCATTATGGATGCGTGTTGAATAAAACATACAAACAACATAAAATGTCAGTTGGTGTTTTTGAAACAACTGGTCATCTGAAGACATAAAATGAGATAATGCTGAATACTGAATGCTGGTAATGTATTATAACGGAAAGAAGAATGTAAAAGCTTTAACAACGCATTGCAGGCATCTTTTTAACAAGTGTTTAAGCCTATCATGCCAGTGTGCCTTACATTCTACTTATCTGATCAGGGAAACACAGGAATATTCAGGCTTTACATAATGACAGTCATGAAAAAGGCAAATGTTAATGTATTTAGGACAAACAAACTATACAATAGAGACATTGGGGTTGATTTACTAACCTTATAAACACACCACGAACATGTATACACCTCTGTAGTGTGTTCCCTCCCAGCATGATCTATGGGTGGAATCTAAACACCTTTGTAGTGTGTACACACCCAGCAGGTGTGTTGTGCAAAGCCCTGCCCTTAATTGCAAGGTGATGTTGTGTAAATTAGCTCTACATTGTGTTGCTTGGTTGATGAATGCAGGAATGTAAATGCATGAGGTAACCATTTTTGTCTAAACTGTGAAGCAGCATTATATATGCATCATGTGCATGATTTTTCCATATATGGCATTAGTGGAAATATGCTTATAGAGACTTTTTGGTTGATAAATACGCTTTGCTGTGTAAAAATCACACGCACCTGGTGCGTGCGTGTGTTTAGGTTAGTAAATCACCCCTATTGAGTCAATGTGGTTAATTTTCTAAAGTAATGAAAACGGTTCACTTTGGAAAGTGAATGTTCCCTTTTGCAAGTGAATCTTCACTTTGCAAGAGTGAATTAGGCTTAGTGAATGAGGGTAAGTTGTGCTGACCTCAATCATCCAATCATACACAAGCAAAAATCCTGTTTTTCCATTTTCTTTGCATGTGATTGGGTATACTTTCCAAATTGAATTTTTGACCACATTTACTAAGGTAAGTGAGAATTCCTTTGCAAAGTAAAAATTTACTTTTCATAGTAAACTGGCTTTATTCATTTTAGTAAATCAGCCACAATGACACAAAATTGGTCTGCATATCAGCTTTCAAACCTACACCACTATAAAGGCCTCTTCTACAGTGAAGTAGAAGATTAGTATGGTGTACACCATGGTTTATAGAATGGCCTAGAGTGTGAAAGGTTTTAAACCAATCGATCCAGACAGACATGGTGTGGATACATAAAAGGAGTTTTAAAAATAACATTGATCAATTTATTGATTTAATCTAAGAGATTTCAGCCTGTGTATCTGGGTTCACTAACAGGCATGGATGTGTATAAGGTCCAGCTAAGCCAAAGCTTTCTTAATTCTTTGACCAAATGTCTATTTTCAACGTTCACAGCATAAACAGGACCATGCAACTATTCAGCCGGTAATTGTGGCCCATGAGAGCATATAATTGAAAACCTTGTCTGTTTAATAGTGTGCAAACACATGCCAACTAGAAGAGCATAGGACCAACAACCCTGTCACTTTTCTGAAACTAAACTCAACCAATAGGAATATAGGAAATGTAAAAGGTTTAATAAATAGTTACATTTTTATACATTATTTGTACAAACACACCATTGTTAACATAAATTAAGAGTATTGGTGTTGTTATACTCCTACCTGTGAATAAGTAGTAGGGATGGTTAAGAGTTTTTTATTTCCCTGAAATTTCTGTGAAAATGGAGAGATAATGCAGAAATTGTGCTATTTAGGGGAAATGCTAAGGAGGCAATGGGAAGACAAAAGTATGGTGTTTTAAGGGTTCTTGTGTCAAAAACAGCCTCTTATTAGCCACATTGGTTTAGTTTTCACAGAAAGAAAAACCTCCAAAAAGGAAAGAAAGAAATTTAAAGTGACAGCACCCAAATAACAATCAAATGCACACAATACGGGGGAAAACAAATACAAACAACACTAAATTAAATGATCTAAACTGCCCTAAATATTCCCCTCTTTAAATAAAGAAAAAAAGGTAAAAATAATTTGCCTACGCATAAGCAACTTATAGGGCAAAATTGAGAGTTTCTTTTGGAAAATCTAAATGACGGACACATTTTGCAGTGAAATAATTTCTCAGTAAGCACTCCACTCATTTCTAGTAGGGAAATATGCAGGCTTATTTCATATGAGCCAGGAGAAATTATGTTTAGTAACCCCAGTATGAAATTATATTTCACATTCCATTAGTTTAGAGTAATCAGAACTTTGAAATAAAAATCAGACTGACAGATTAATCCAGAGAATAAATGTCTAAATATAATTGCAAGATTTAAGATAAAATTTCCTTTGGATCATCTCATATGACTGAAAGGCCCATCGTCTACCAAAATTAAAATAAATTCCTTAATTAAACCAATTATAACAATTGGGTCTTCAGTTACAATAAAAAGAGATTCAGTTCTTTTTCAGTACATTTGCTCCTATAGGTGTGCTTCTCTGTAGAAAAGAGACTTTGAATAATAGAAATCCACTTTTATTTGAAGTCCTAAAATAAATCTTCTAATATTGTAAGTATTCACTTCAGGTAAACTGACACAGCCCAGAGGGCATTTGGTAAATGCGGTCTCTTATGATGGGGTCTAATAATAATACATTTAGGAAAAATGGTGTAGCACGAACAGCTGGGAAATAACTGATTATAAAATAACTGATTTATATCAGACTATGAATATGGAGATAGACTTTGAGGTCCTTGAATTGACACTAAACTCAGGAGTTCAATCTTAAAAATGTATTCAAGTACCTTAACTATTAACAAAAATGCATCTTATTTGTGTATCATTCGGCTGTAGATCTTCAAAGCATCTTTGAGTTTGTGCTGACAATATCCTTCCTTCTGGAGGGTGGCTACTTTTGTTCCCCATGGTCCCTGTGTGTGTTGTAAAGTAGCCACTGCTCCAAGCTCGCTCCCGGGATGGACTACAATCTCACATTTAGTTTAGTATTTTGTATTTAAACTGTAGTCTGTCACGAGAGTGAGCTTGTGGTAGTGGCTACTTTACAACATACACAGGGACCATGGATGAACAAAAGTCACCGCCCTCTAGAAGGACAGTGTCAGCACACATTCAGAGATGATTTGAGGATCTACAGCTGAGTGATACACAAATAAGATATATTTTTGTTAATAGTTAGGGTACTCAAATTCATTTTCAAGATTTAACTCCTAAATTTAGTGTCACTTTAAATGTTTGTCTGTATTTTTTATGAATAAAATGTGTTTTCTCCATTCACATTTGAGTTGATCCAACAGTGAAAATTCTGCTTTTGGGTGAACTCATTTCATGAACAAGTGTACCTTGCCACTTGAACATTTATCCATTCAGTAGAATTGCCAAACTTCCAGCTACAATAGTGACAGATCAGCGGGAGCTCAATGACTGTTTTTTTAAAGTGATTTTTTTTTTAAATCCTCCTTTGCAAAAGAATACTCTTAATGCTTGCATCTCTGCAGGCAGTGAGTCCAAGCTTCTCTGTTTTTAAGAACCACTTCCAGGTGTGTTGAATGTCTGTATTTTTCACCATGCAGTGGTTCCATATACCAGCCCTTACATCACTACAAGACAGGAGTAGTGACATAGGGGCTGTTGGATAGAACCACAACACGCATTGAGGGACCAGGTATTCAACACACCAGCAAGAGTGTTGAAAGCTGAAAACTCTTCATCCACCAAAGCTCTTGAAGACAGTGAAGTTCAGACTTTAAGACTATTGGGAGCCTTCTTTTGCAGATAGCTCTGTTAAGTGAATCACTTGATTGATTGATTTTTTTAAATGGTTCTGTTGCTGTGTAGCGTTACATGTCAGGAATGAATTTGTGCAGATTTGCAAAGTTACTAAGAAGTCCACTTTAAATATTATTGCATTTACAGTATGTTATAGGTTGACCAATGATTTATATGATCCATTGATCACATACCCTTGATTATTCTCCTGTCTTTAAAGGGTATGTATAGTCACAACTTTTTTTTTTTAAGAGTGGTGAGGCGTTAGAACATCTGTTTAGTTTCTATTGTTGTCTATGACCCTGCATGGTAGATTCACCCTGTTCTTGTGACAACTGTCTAGATGGGGAATTCCCCCCACATTGTAGAGATTTAATTTAACTTGTTGTTATGTCTCTAATGGGACAGAAACAGCAAAATAAAAATAATAGTTTTTTTGGCCTTTACACACACTATCCAAAACTCTAAAACAATGACTACACATACACTTTAAATCTTTTGACTACCTAAAGGCTTAGAAAACTGATATATATCATCTGTTTACAGCATCACAATTCAATGATCCATTACTTGATATCTAATGGTGGCAAACCAAAATAAAAAAAAAGATAAGGACAATGCCCTTCTTACCCCTTCATTAAACCAGCCCAAGTATTTTGGCCCATGAGACTTTGGTCTATAAAATCCTTAACTACCATACAATAATTAGTTTTTGGTGGATTTGAGGCTAAAGATAGATCTGTGATGTGCTTTAACAGATTGTTTTTTTAAGTTGTGGATGCAATTTCCCTTCATTACTTTTCCCCCTTTGCTTTGGTTTTGTAAGTACCATCTTTGCAACGTTGATTCCTTGTTTCCTAACAGTCTCATTATAGTGCAAATTGCTCAGACTGCTTATAAATAAACAAAGATGGCTTCCGCCAACTAGTAATTATTCCAGCCAAAAACAGATCTCCTGAATGCTATGACAACCATTGGCTTTCTGCCCCCACCAGACATTTTTCCTCCATATCCAAACTGAATGTTTATTCTTCTGTCATCATTGTCAGTGTAATGCAGTAGAAACTGATCATTTATTTCATTTTGTGTTAAGTGTATTGCTACCGGCAACTATATTACTTTGTGAGGCTATGAGAGAACAGGCAGCAGGAAACACAGTCAATAATTAATGATCCTACATGTCAAATAGAGGTGGCCAATCAAAAACAACATTGTACTTACAGAACAAGCAAATCAGTTTACAGGCACGTGTTCTCAGGCAGCTCCACATGATGTTAAAAAGAGAAGATCATTTGCCTTTGACCATATGCTTCAAAAAGGTATCCTGGTCTCATGGGCTAACAAGAGATTTTAAGTGCACTGTTTGCGACTATTGGTAGAGGGGAATGCCTAGTTAGCAATACAATATACGTTAGGTTGGGGCATAAATAAGAAAACTGGGCTTACTAGCATTAATGTTCATCAAAGTATAAATATAGTTTTTCCAAGTTTTTCTGTGATATTGTAAGGTAGTGAAGTGAAATGAAAACTTAAATTGTGATTGGTACATAAATAGAAAAGTTTGTGAAATGTACACAGCTCACATTTGTATGCTCAAACTCATCGCCTTTTTGGCGAAACATGTCAGAGCATATGGATCTTGTCATGCTTGTAACATTGTAGATTCCTGGGAATAAACATTTTTACATTGGGGTCCTGGCTGTTGAGTGCAGCTTTACAAACATTGGATTATTTGTGATTGGTACTTGTTTTGTCCCACTGTGCCTATTACAATCTTTTGAAAATCTTTGGAATTACTAAATGTTACCATTACTATAATTTACAACAGTTTTTTTTCCTAAGGAAAGATGATGAGGCCAATGGGCTATGCACAGGCAAACCTTAGACCATTGTGGAAACCAAGTGCGCATTGCAGCAGAGTGTCAAAAATAAGAACTGTCGCTGTCATGAATCATCTGTGTTCTAATTCAAGTAAACATCAGACGTGTCAGATTGCCCTTCTATGGTCCGGACACGGTACTCCAGAGCATCATTACACAGTATATTACATGCTTTCTTTATATTACAATGTGTTATTTTCTAAAACTATCTATTTTTTAAGCCATTAATGGTATTATCACAAGGATCTGCTGAACTGACTGCAATAGTATGGTATGCAACATTATCTATTTAGCAGTAGTCTTAATGGAAAAGTCAGTTCACAAAGATTATTGTATGGGTTTCCCTCTAAAAATACTGCTACTGTCCAGTTGGAATACACTGAGTTTGAAGTATCTATTAAGCAGAACAGAAAAGAAGCAATTTCATGTAGAGATTGAAATAACATCTTGTGAGGTAAAATAGATTCATAAGACATTAGTTAAATGTTTGTTTAATTTGTAAAGGAGTTATTTTAGACTAACCTGTTTATTTTGTGGACTGAGCATTTTGATGCATAATCATTAGCTAAAATAATGAACACATGTTAAATAACTCATGAGGACTTATCAATTTATACAAATGTGTCTATCATTTTCGTTCTGGTCAGGTAAGGACCTGTGGATGTTAATTATAGACATATTCATTAACTGGAAAATCCCAGGTATCCCTGGTAAAGTAACTATAAACCCAGAGGCTGCAAATCAATAACCACCCTTTATGCACCTTCCTTATACCTTGCTGTGTTTAGAAACAGCCTGCATTACACATAATATACTATGCAGGCATGACAACACTAGAACGGAGTGCTGTATAGAGGTTGTGCTGTCATGCCCAGCCAGGAAAAGGATGCAGCTGACAGGATCACCATGTATTCTCTTTGGAATGAGAAGCAGTATTAAACATTTTAAAAATTGGGGTCAGCAATTGAATGTACTTTATAATAGTGAGCCATTTTTCTTTTGAGTTTACAGACACTTTAATAGTTTGTATGTCTATATTCAAAGTAGAACATTACTACTTAATATGTTATCTGTTTTTTCAAAATAATTCACATCGTCCACAAAGACTCAAGCAACAATAAATATAAATAGCATTTTTGTTGCTTACCCTGTATTATTTTATACCTTTTTCTTCATACTGTCCTGGTGAAAAGCAGTTATTTAAAAACTGTGAACATTTTCCATCTAATGGAGATCATTAGAGGCAGCAAATCATAATATCACTGTGGAGTCGTCACAGCTACTTCACTGAAAAGCCTTCAGCTCCTCACCTGTTAGAGAGAATGACCTTTCCTAAAGCAGAAACCAAATAAACAACTCTCACTTTTCTTTCTTCCAATTAATTGTACGCCAGTGCCTTTATTACTTAAACTTGATGTAAACAGCACTAAACAGCAATAAACTATAATCGGAATAATTAATGTTTATGCATTTGCCAGCATGGAAACGCTAGCTTGTTAGGCAATATATCATGAATTGGATGGTGAACTACACAATTTCTTAAAGCTGAACTGCAGGCAGATATCAAGATAAAGCTAATTAATGAAGTTGTGTATTCATTAAAAATGTATTCGTACAATAAGCGTAAGGAAAGAGCATTCTTCTGTTCTCATCAGAGGCTGCTGTTCCTTCACTGCCAAATCACAAAGGGGGGCATGGAGGCGACCAGGCTGGTTTGCATAACATCAGTAAAATCAAGTCACCAGCCTGCCTGTTTTGTATTGGAAGACTGTGTAATCCTCAATAATTTCAATAGATGGCCAGAAATACAAATCCTTTGGCAGGTAAATCAACTCCCATATATGTACTTCAACAGTGGACTTAGCCCTTTGTCTGAAGTTCAGCTTTAAAGCAGAGCTACAATCTTAATGAAAAGAAGGTACTAAGGTGACCTACAACTCAGCCAGAAGCAAATAGTGGCAGCTGACAGTGTTTTCAGGGACAGATAGTTACTGATATACAGTGCTATTAACTCACCGGTCACTTTTTTAGGTACACCTGTTCAATTGCTTGGTAACACAAATTGCTAATCAGCCAATCACATGGCAGCAACTCAATGCATTTAGGCATCTAGACGTGGTGAAGACAACTTGCTGAATTTTAAACCGAGCATCAGAATGGGGAAAAAAGGGGATTTAGGTGACTTTGAACGTGGCATAGTTGTTGGTGCCAAATGGGCTGGTCTGAGTATTTCAAAAACTGCTGGTCTACTGGGATTTTCACACACAGCCATCTCTAGGGTTTTAAAGAGAATGGTCCAAAAAAGAGAAAATATCCAGTGAGCGGCAGTTGTGTGGACGAAAATGCCTTGTTGATATCAGATGTCAGAGGAGAATGGGCAGACGGGATGATAGAAATGCTACAGAAACTCAAACAAACACTTGTTACAATCAAGGTATGCAGAATACCATCTCTAAACACACAACATGTCGAATCTTGAATCAGATGGGCTACAGCAGCAGAAGACCACACCGGGTGTCACTCCTGTCAGCTGAGAACAGGAAACGGAGGCTACAATTCACACAGGCTCACTAAAATTGGATAATAGAAGATTGGAAAATCGTTGCCTGGTCTGATGAGTCTGAATTTCAGCTGCGACATTCAGATGGTAGGGTCAGAATTTGGCATAAACAACATGAAAGCATGGATCGTACCTGCCTTGTAACAACGGTTCAGCCTGGTGGCGGTGTAATGGGATTAGGAATATTTTCTTGGCACACTTTGGGCCTGTGATGCTATCATGTCAATATGGACCAACATCTCTGAGGAATGTTTCCAACACCTTGTTGAATCTATGCCACCAAGAATTAAGGCAGCTCTAAAGGGAAATGGGGGTCCAACCCGGTACTAGCAAGGTGTCCCTAATAAATTTGCCGGAGAGTGTTTATTGCTGCATGCAGAACTATATAGTGCTATTTTCAGTGCTGTATTGTGCTAAATGTCAATACATTGCAGTGTGGTGGGCTACAAAGTGTGGATTGTACTCCCTTGTATCACTGTGCTGTATAGTGCTACATTACTCTGAATTACATTGGGGTGGGTTACATATTATTGTGTACCACCCTTTCTATTCACAGTCAATATGCTCATACTGTTTGTTTGTGTCTGCAATAATGAGCAGCATTAGTAACTTGAGTCATGAGGATTCTTAAGAATTCTTGTTAGGCAGAGCAGCAGGAGGTAAAGGAGGATTTCCTCATGTCTATGTTATTCTTTCACAACTGACTCCATCCCTGTGAGGCAGGAGCAGACAGAAGAGGAGCTCGAGTAGGAGGAGGAGGTTTGGCATGCCGGTGGTATGGAGGAGGAAACTGGGCAGGCTTCCAGGTATATGATTCACCCCTCCCAAACCCTGGGAGATTTATGTAGGTTGATACAATTTTTGAGGACATCGTTGTACTCAGCAACACCGAGGACTCGGGTTCTGCTGCCCCTGGAGAATGGGCTCATTCATGATGCAGTTTCTCAAAATTTCAAACATGAAGTATAGGGACCATTACTGGTTAGCCACCCTTTTGAATATGGATATAAAGTGGTAGCAGTGGCTGCCTTTGTGGAGCTTTAAAGTCATTAGAACACATCAGCCAGGCCTGGTTGCTGGCAGCAGTCAAAGGCAGCCCCTAAGCCATATGATCTCAGGTCCAGGGCAGGTGCAGATACCCAGGCTAGATCACTGGCTGCAGCTTGCCCAGTATGCAATCAAGCTGATGGCCTGCCCTGTGGATAGTGTGCTGTCAGAGACATTCAGCGCAGCAGGTGATTTGGTGACAGAAAAATTAATCCACCTTTCCCCTGACACATTTGACGGACTTAAAAAATGAACCAGTCCTGGATCAGCAATGTGTACCAAACCCCTGAAGCTGATACTAATGAATACAAAAGACCCCAAGGACATTATTATACCTTACAGCATTATTATCTCCTGCCACCATTACCAGCTTCTTCTACCTTGGTTGGATTGACATCATAATTATCTCCTGCCACTGCTGCTGGCCTTCTAGTATTATCATCTCGTGCTGCCCCTGCTGTTTTATTCCAGGGCTCCAGCAGTACAAAGGTGCCACACATCATTTTTCTACAACTGGTCCTCAGCTGCAATTTGGTTAATTTATTTAGCAGGGTCGATAACACATTTTGCCTCAAAATTTGTAGTGTTTTCTGATGATAAGTCACTGTCAAGGTGCCATACATAATGTTTTACAAAGCTGGTCTTCAGCTACAGATTATCTGAATTAGGCAATGAGCCTTACACATACACAAATCATTTCTATGCAGTGTGTCCCATCTTACTGCTATTTTAATCTGAAAAATATAAACTTTCATTTTTTTGTCCTCCAAAGCCAAATGAGATATTTGGTTTAGCCAATAATGCCTGCAATATATTGTAGAAATTCGATATATGTTGTGTGTAACATATTAATTCTATGTCAATTTGAAACATATACATTTTAAATTGTTTCTTTGTCCTTCAAAGGTAAATGAGAGATGTGGTTTAGCGAATGAGGCCTACAAGAAATTGTAGTAATAATGCATATGCAGTGTGCACAACATTCCCTTTTCTAATATCTTTATTTATTTTGCCATGACATGGATACAATATATTAAGCAATGACTGTAGGAAACATAACCACATATACAATTAGAAAATGATAATGTGTCAGCACATCTGTAGGACAATTTTACAGAAGGTAACCCAGCAAGGAATCAATATACCACATCATCCATCAAAGAGAGATAGGGGAAGGGTCAGAAGGATGGGAGGGAAATGGAGGTGGCACAATCCACTGGAGAACAAGCATCGGGCCTCATAATGTCAACTCTGAGCCTGACCACATCTAAATTACAGACAAATTAGAGTCTGAAGCTATAAACTGTCTATAATAAATCCAACTGGACCATATCTTCCTGTAGTGATCTGTCTTGTCAAGTGAAATAGCCCTAGCTTCTTAAATTTTTTTGAAACAGCTTCAACTGAGTTCTTCCACTTAGAAATTATAGGGGGTGTGTCAGATTTCCAATGGTGAGGAATTAACGTTTTAGCCATATTAAACAAATGTATTTTGAAAGAGTTTTTGTTTGCAGAGAAAGATTTCATAGAGCCATACAGTGAGTAATCACAGGGTTCCAGAGGGTGTGTTGAAGCAAAGATTCTTAAAATCCAGTGTTCGGGCAGAGTCCAAAAAAATATAATTAAGATCTCTCTCCCAGTTTTAGCTCCAAAATGGGCTGAAGAGTCAGCAGAAACGGTACAATTTTGCAGAGAGTATAGGGTGAAAATCGCATGGCAGATGGGTTGTGCCAGTGTATGCAATCTTTTTAAGGGAGTTAGTTGCAGGGAAACATTTTTCTTTGTTTATGTGAATCGAAAGGTAGTCTCAGATCTGAAAGTAGGACCAAAAAGGAATTGGTCCCTTTGAGTCTTGTTGGGCTTTAGAAAGAACTGCTCCACCCAGCTGTCATTTGCGTAGAGATCGGTCGGCTTCAGCCGACCTTTCCCCATGCTTTGCCTGTCACTATGGCTCAGTGAATAGCCTGTACAGCAGCCCTTTGGTTTGACTAAACCAAAGGGCTCAGGCGGCCGAAGTGAGCTAAAGGGTCAGCCACAGCTAAGGCTGGATCCTTCAGCTCATTTGTGAATAACCCTCTGTATTGTTAATGTTAAAAATGAAAGGTGGCAATGTCCTTAAACACCGTTCTTAGATTACTAATATTTACCTGGGTGGAGACTTTAACTGCCTCCGGGCCGGCCGTTTTTTTACTACCAGGCCAGCCCCTATCTAGAGGCAGAGCCAGCGGTACCTGCCCCCTCCCCCATCCGTTCCGCCAGTCAGCGCTGGCGGATTGGAGTGGGGAGGGGGGAATCCAGCCCCTTCCCTGTCACGGCTCTGTGCTGTGACAGGATCGAGAGGTGAGCGAACGCCGGTATGTGTTCGCTCACCTCCCGATCTACTGAGCCGACCAGTGACAGTCTCATTGTTACAGGTCGGCTAGAACTATGAGGTGAGTGAAAAGCACTCACCTCATAGTTCTCCTTTAGGCTGGGTTCCCACCTAGGTGTTCGAAATATGCGTGTATGACGCGCGTTTTGCGGTGCATGTTTTAACCGCGATTTGCAGCCCACAAAACGCTTTGGGCATAGGGCGTTTTTCAGCACGTTCCGACACGCTGAAATACGCCAGAAAAAGTGAGAACCATGCCCATAGGAAATAATGGGATTTCACTTGCAGGGCGTTTTACAGCGCGTCGATCAGCGCTGTAAAACGCCCAGGTGTGAACCCGGCCTTAATGGCTCTAAAATTATTGCTCTCACTCCGTTTGCGGCGATATGCAACATGTGCGGCACGTAGGCGCACCTGACGCATATATGCGTGTGTATTAGGGGGGCGCGGACTTAAATTTTTTTTAAAAAATAAATAAATGTTATGCTTCTTTATTTTTGTTATGAATTTCATTTTTGTATTACTTTTTTTTTTTTTTACATACAACTTTATTGCTATTACATGGGGGGCTAAGAAACCCCCTATGGGATAGCCAATTTACATGACAGGTCCTCTTTATGGAGACATCAGGGGTCTCCAAGACCCCTAATGTCACCTAGGGACCTCCAGAGAAGCTGATGAAGCAGAGATCGGCTTCATCAGCTTCTCTAGCTGGAGAGTGACACTGAATGCAGGAAGTGACGTAATATACATCACTTCCTGCATTCGGGGACTGAGAGGAGATCAAAGGGAGTTCGTATACTGAACTCCCTTCGTTCTCCTGTCACAGAGCCGTGCCGGTCCCGGCCGCATCGGGCACAGCGGATCTCGGGACCGGCAACGGCAGTGACAGCTTCTGATACAAGCGATCGAGCGTCTCTCGAGACGCTCGATCGCTTGACTGTAAAGCTCCCGGCCGGCCGTGTAATTACAACGGCCGGCCGGGAAGCTGCTCGTCGGGCTCCACAGTCTGCTCATCACAGACGAGCAGACGAGTGGATTTTTCGAGCCCTGTATATATGTATATATATCACTGGTTCGCAGTCCGGCCAGGTCACTATCTGCAAGGAGTTTTCATGTTCTACCTGTACTTGTATGGGTTTCATCCAGGTACTCCGATTTCCTCCCACACTCCAAAGACATGCTGGTAGGTTAATTGGCTCCTGTCTAAATTGGCCCTTGTATGCATGTGAGCTAAAGACCTTAGTTTGTAAGCTCCTTGAGGGCAGGGACTGGTGTGAATGTGCAATATGTAAAGCACTGCATAAAATTGTTATATAAATACCAATCTAAATACCAATAATAATAGTAATAATTTAAAAACAACTCAAATGTAATTCACCCAAAACCTTCAATTGTATTTTAGTAGTTGTCGTCTTTATATACAGTAAGTTTCTAAACTGCTGTTCTATAACTGTTTTTTTTTGTCTCTATCTATATAGAATTTATGGCTTTACAAATAAACATTTCCCAATTGACAAAGGATTCACAAAGTATCATGAGCTAGCTAAAAAGACAGCTCCGAAAAGCAACTTCCTTTGCAGCTTTTTCTTTTTCCTTGTTAGGGAGGAGCCACTGTTCTAATGGTTCAATTAGTTCTGCAGACAATGCTTAGCTGAAAGTTTAAATAGCTAAATATGTGAAAATAATACTAGAGCCCCATCTGCTGCCTAACTAGAAGACACAATGAGATTAAAGCTGAACTACAGGCAGATATTAAAATCAAATGAATGCTGCAAACTATTAAATAAATAAAGTATAAAAAAAATGTAAAAAATATTAAATGTATTTTAGGTGCAGCTAGTGTAAGTATTTTCACCTGATTTGATATCAGTCTCTTGCAAACCCCTCAACAGCAGCACTCACTCACTCTCTGATGGAGAGGAGCAGCAATGGCAGCCAATTAGGTGTCCTGCATATACTGAAAAGGAACACACTGACAGTAGAAGAGAGAGATGACCTCACCAGTCTTCTGCTTCTCCTTCAATGCCCGATCACAGGCTGAGGACAAAGTGATATCAGCAATTTATAAATTAATTGTAATAGAGAAAATTGTATCATCCTCCTGATATTTTTGTGTGACATGTCTCTGTAAATCTCAGAACTGGATGAATAGAAATGAAAATCATTTGGAGGATTAAGCAGTTCCCTTATATGTATTTCATCTGTTCATTTCGATATATGTCTGGGGTTCAGCCTTAATATATATTTTTTTAATTCTGGCAATAATAAACAGAATTAAGTATGTACAAAACCACCACAGGTTCCATTTAAAGTAAATACTGCATTAATAATTCATGTGTTTACTGACAACATACTATACATTTCCTTCACAGAGAATGAACATTTAAAAACAAATGCAAAGCAGGCAGGCCCGGATTCCCCACAAGGCCACCGAGGCCCGGCCTCGGGGCGGCAGGGCGCAGAGGGGCGGCAGCGGTGTCCTTGGGGGAAGTTGCCCTCTCTACATTCAGTCCTGCTTTGTACAAGCAGAACTAAAAGTAGAGTGTAGCAGCCGATTTTGTTTGCTATCACACAGGGGGTTGTTTTCTCCTGTGTGATAGCAATAAAGTTGGGTGAAAAAAAATGTAATTGATGAAAAAAATTTTTTTAAACATTATAAAAAAATAAAAATGAAATAATTAAATAAAAAAATAAAGAGTATTTCATTGATAAAAAAATTATTAAATAAATAAAAAATAAAAAATAAGAAGAAATAAATAAAAAAATAAAAAGTGACAAAAAAGTAAAACAAAATAAATAAAGAAACAGTTAAAAAAAATTGACACTAACCCCGCCGCCCTGCCACCTGGTTGCCATTCTCCATTTCTCCATTGATGGTAAGGGGGGGTCGGCGAGCGGGGGGGGGGCGCATCGCAGAACCTGGCCTTGGGGCGGCAGAGAGAGTAAATCTGGCCCTGAAAGCAGGAGCCACAAAAGTTCTGTTTTTTAAGAGACCAGATGCAGAAATGCTATAAATGTTGTCATCACCACTATGGCTGTTCCCATTTTTTGCACACTATGAAAGCTTTACAGTGCTAAGGCCCTATTCACACAGAGTGAGCATTTTTAGGTGATTTTGTGCATTTTTATTTTTCAGGAGTTTTCAGGCTTGAGTGTTTTTGTTTTAGACAAACTAGACTAGCTAGTAGAAAAAAGTGGTGGTTGTTAGTTGCAAAACTGCACAAAAACATGCATTAGCAGAATTTTTCAGGCGCTTTATAGGCAGTCCTATTGACGTCTATGGTGGGGAAAAAAGCACAATTGCCTGAATACAATGAAGCTAAAAGAGGCAGCTCACATGACACTCTGGTTTGAAAAAATTGGGATTGTTTATGTTGAGTGCTCTTGGGCTTTGGAAAACATGCAACAACAGCTGTGAATGGGGGCTAGAGTCCAACACAGCTGGAAGCTGGTGAAGCACCATAAAGCAAGGTGAAAAGTTTGTTTCATGCTGTCCACAAAGAGCAATACTTTGGCTGCACTATGTAAATAACACACAAACAACATTTGTGTATTTGTCACTAAAGCACAGTGGAGGCAGGCATTTTTTTGAGTTGACCAATAATTCAGAGCATGTAGCATGTACTTTCACTGGGTAAGTGATATCACTGTTGCCAGGCTGAATATTGAGATACATTGAGACACATACTGTATACTGTCTGTGGTGACAAATGCACATTAAGAGGAAGTAGCCATGGAATTAATACAAAAAAATCCTTGAAAGCTGTGTCTGCTAAAAACGATATTGGCATCCTACATTACTGTTTTAATATTAAGCCATTTAAAAAGCATTCTTAGATCTCTTGATCTCTTGTAAATCTTCTATGTGTGATAATCTGGAAACAAATATGCTTATGTCAAGTGCCCAACACAATACCCAGTCTTCTCTAAAGAGCAATACATTACTTAAAATGGTAAATCTGTATCTGTATCCAAGTAACAGTCTTTCAGTGCAGTCAATACTGCCGTGGCTCTGGTTTCCTCTCTCAGCGGCAGGAGATACATTATTTTACAGAGTGACAGATGTCCTCTTACAAGAATCATGTACTGTGCTGTATGTTAACAATCGCAGGTAATTGTTAAGGGACACTCAGGGAAGCTTCGTCAAAGAAGAGGTTTTTTTTTCCTTTGAAACCAGAAATCCATTATTCATGATCAATGTTATTCCAGTTGCAGTAATGGATGGATGGAATGGATTGGAACAATGTCTATCACATGATGTATTGATAGCTGAAAGACATACATGCAAAGACACACATTTTAATGTGGTAATGGGTACATTAAGCAGGTCAAGGTGTTGAAATCATCTTAAAGGGAATTATGAAAAGAACATTTTTAAAAACACTTAGAAACAAAAATTAAAGGGCAAGTAATGTTACAAAAACTGATTAAGGTAAAAAGAAAACCCCGATCAATATATTAGATCATGCATATGTAATAGTTACTGCAAAGAACATTATACATTTTGCATTTGATTAGTATGAAAATTACTACCTTTTTTATGAATGCATTTGTAAACGTTCCTATAGATTGATAAGATTGTATTTGTTATGCAACCTGTTATTCTACATTAGCTGCCAGTTAAGACAAAAAAACAGTTTAAAGTCTAAGTGCACTTTTAAACGTATGTTAGCTTTATATATTTAGGCCAGTGAAAGGTGTCATCCAGGTCCCAGGTAGTATCCATCTATTTTTCTTTACTTTCAAGGCCAACTCCACACACATTTTTGTTTAGCTTTGTATAGACTCAAGAAGCAGAAATACTTCAGCCAAGCGTTTATTGTTGTCTATGATTTCAACTCACTTCCTGTCCATGGGAGAAGAAATGAGGGGAGAAGTGATCGCTGAGGCAGGAAGACACAGACATTAATAATAGCCTGCTAACCCTTCCCCCATCTTGTTTCCCCCATCAGAAAGTGACTTCCCTTCACTTCCTGATGAGGAAACATTTTCCCAGAAGGAAATTTCCACCTCTATCCAAAACAATTTAAAACAAAGTTTTTTGCTTGAGTTGGACTTCAACACATGATGATGATCTGATACATATTTATATCAAACAAAGCATATAAGTATCCTTTTAGATATTTATGATTGCAATAGCTTACCTACAACAGGCTAATTGAGATCACATGGGATCACAGGGAGCTGGGGATGCATGCTTTCTACATTTCCTCTCCTCTGTGATTTTGAGAGCAATTCTTTCTTACAGTACATGAAGGCAGGTGCTGTAAAAATAAGCGGCTCATCCTTTAAAGGAGACAGCTGGCCATAATGTTTTATTGGAATAGAGGAAAATGGGCAATCTTTAATACCGCCTTCAGTAAATTTATTTTAGATTTGTTCCCAAAACGTTTACATATGTATGCACAAATGATGGCAAAACTCTTTTGCAGAAATTATTTTGATAATGTATATCAGGTTGTGTTTTACATTTGAAACTCCCATTATAGTCTTGAAAATTGTATTGTAATCCCTAACGTAATAGCGTAACATAGCACAAGGCCATAATTAAATGTTCTTACCCAAGAGATCTAAAAGCTTTAGAACAGTTAGCGCACACATTCCAGGTCTTTTAGCACCCAGAATTAGATTTCAGCAGTTTGATGCGATTAGCTTGTTATTGGTTGGAACTAGCAGTGTGCAGTTTGTTATGAGTTAATACGTGGGCTAGATACTTACTGAAGGTGCAACCTTTCACATCAGCAAAATAAGCTATTTTTATTCCCTCAGATAAGTGGGTGTAGTTAAAAATTACATATTTTTTAAAATCATCCCCTCCATCCTACAGGACAGCCGTTAGGCATCAATGGCATATCATCATATTATTTACCAGTTAATTATTTCAATATTGGTAGCAATCAATGCAAATAAAAAATGGCCTTGCAGTGCATGGCATGCAATAAAATATTATGTATTTATATTTTGAATGTATTTTTTTATATACTTATATATGTTTGAAGATGTATAAAGAGTAAATCAGAAAAACATACTTTGGCTTCTAGGAAATGTCGATAATATTTTTGTAAACAATATTTAGACTTCTTAAGTAAGAACATTCAAGTAGCTTTTGTCAAAGTTTAAAAAAGGGAACTCGACTGAGCATGAAATACTAAATTACTTGCTTAATCAATATTATAAAGGTCCTACACTGAATTCTGTTGCCTCTCTGCCTTGCTCTGGTTCTCTTCCTGATAAAATTCCTTTCATTACCTGTCTGCTTGGACTAAAGAGAGAGGCAGCAGAAGTAAAATGCGAGTGGTCATTAGAGGCATGTTAAGAAATAAGATTGACATAGGTGAATGCATAAAAAATAGGTGATAGATAGAATGAATACATAAACATTTTAAAATACTTCTCCAAATAATTACACAGGCGTAATACAGCCATTTTCTTGTATTGTTACCCTTTTACAGTTCTGTGTTATTTCTATTTGACTATAAACACATTCATTTAACCCAAGGGTATAGCATATAGGTATTGGTAGACTTCTTCTAAGGTATACCTGTCCCTTACAGTGGTGCCATTCATATAATGGGCTGACCAAAAATTCATGACAAAGTGGCCTAATTTTCAGAAAAATAAGGGCATGAATCTTTATATGTTTTCAGCACACTAAAATGTCAACCTTCACCATGACAGGTAGTAGTAGACAGGTAGTATAGTAGTTTACACTTTAAACTACGATAGACAACTGAAATGTGCAGCTTGGTTGTAAAACATTAAATGAACTGTGCTTACCTTTAAAATTTGGTCTGATTCTTGCATCATATCCTGATGTTCTTCCCATTAATTTGTCCAAAAAATCAGAAGGAGACATGCTTTGGGAGGGTGGTTTTCCATGCTCTTTACAGAAGGCCGTCCTGAACAAACCACCAGGGTCCAGTATTAGACACTGAATAGTCATTTCTCACTCTTATCGTCAGTTTTTGGTGTGTATACATATCAATAGTTGATAGACAAAAGGAGACTTATTGAATAAGGTGAAGTAAAGAGCACTGGCGAAAAACAAACTGCACTTAACCATATAAAACAGGCTCAAATGACGTATTTAGGGGCACATCTGATTGGCTGCTGTTGGTCAGTGCAGTTTGCACTTCACCATTGCACTACAAAATGCTTTAAAGTAAAACTCCAGACACTCTTTTTTTTCTTCATTTGTTCACTGGTGTCTATCCCATCAGGGACGATTTCCCTCATTTTCTGTTCCAGTAACAGTGGTCTCTGAGATAGAACAGCTCTCCAACTGGATACATACAACAACTAAGTCATCTTATTTAGTATAGCTCAAGTGAAACCTTTTTTTTAAATTTGAAAATAAAATGTGAGGAATAACAGGGTAAAATCCTTGACAGGTTTTTTTTTGCCATTGGTGTCCTACTGAGATAATCCGTCACTTCTTGCCCTGTAGACAAAAGGAATTCAGAAGAGATCTCTTCAAAATAAAGAAAATCCCCTTTTGGATAGTATAATGTTCGGCGTTCGGCGAACGCTAGAACATGCAATGTTCGAGTCGAACCTATGGTCGACTCGAACATGCAGCCCATCCTTAGTGGTCACTGTACCAAGTGTCCCCATTGGTCAATTTTCTCTTAATTCCTGTTTTGGTGGCAACTCAAAATGTCAAAATCCTGGCGATAGTGGTCACCAAGACACAAAAAGAGGGTTATTCTCTGCAGCAGGAACACAAACAGCAATAAAACCTGACTGGGTTCTAACCCTTGCCCATCCTATGCATCAGGGCCTTCAAAGCTTCAGTGAGACATGGGGGGCAATTAAAGAACAATTGCTTGGAAAAAGTAGCACTTGTAAATAAGTAAAAATGTTTTGGGACTGTAAGAGATTTCTATTTTTTTCTTATTAAATAAATAGCTCTTATTCAATAAATAATCCTTAGCCTTAAATGCCAATACATAACTAACCCTTAGCAATCCATTGAAATTCACTCGAATCAAGTTACACCAGTACACTTTGGAACTTGACAGCATATCATAGATTACAGGACCTAACATTTAGTTCTTAGGAGTAAGAGCTCTTTAGTGAATAAAGCTGATACTGTGAGCAAAGACACACACAAGCAACTAGAATTTTTAGAAAGTGTCCTGTAATGGCATCCCTCATATTTCTCTCATGACAAGTGTAGTTTAAGGCCAGCAATAATTCATCAGGGCCTTCAAAGTTTCAATGAAACATAGGGGGGGCAATTAAAGAAAACATTTTTATTCAAGAAATTATCACTTGTAAATATTACCATACATTACAGGACTTGATAACTAGTTCTTAAGAGTAAGTAACTCTTTAGTGAATAAAGCTGATAATGTGAGGAAAGACTACAGGCCATATATCATCTTAATTCCAAAGAGTGGACTGAGTATTCCTTTCTTTTGGGTGCTGAATATTGAACTCATTATATTCATGTTCTATTTCTTCAGTCATAATTGGTGGGTCATCTGTCATGCTGGGCCCAGAACAAATGGCTTTTTGTGCCCCTCGAGCAGTCCTGTGCATATATGCAGCTGTGTTCCAAATTCAGGCCCATCACTAACATTATTTTAATCACTGAAATGTTAAGATTACACAGTTCAGTTTTTTTATTTATTATCCACTTTTTCTTTAAGTATGTAGGGGCTTGGATGTTTTAGTATCTATACCACAGCTGACCTATATTTTTTATGACAGAGTTTACAAGAGTTAGAGGACAATATCATCTAATTCAGAATCTGTATGTATTTCAGGAATAAAATGCTGTTGCCTGGATTTCCCCAAGCAATTTACAATCAAGAGAAATAATGAGAACTTTGTTGAAAATGGTCACACAGCAATTAGTGAGCTGTGCATTTGTGTAATGGCCGTCGAGTTGTTGTCTTACAATTCCATCCAAATGACTTGGTCTTTTCCTTCCCAGTCACTAGCTATTTAAAAGGTCTTCCCACCAAGCAGTGAAAAAAACCACAGATAAGACATAGCACTCCATGGCAACTTTAAGGATATGAATGGCTGATTACATTTGGCTAGGAATTCCTAGGCCTGTCTTTAGCTGTCTCTAAGCAGAGGAGCACTCAAGCTCCATGTGGGACACTACTGTCACATAGCTGTTGATTAATTAAAACAAGATTGCATTGGTGCATGATTCTACTATCCTCTGGCGTTGGTAACTGTATAAACATGTATTAATTTAAAAAAAATGTAGTCCATTTAGTTTTGCCTTGCTTGCAATGATTTGATGATTTGTGTTGATTTTGCATTAAAAGGCATCACAAAATCAGGATATGTAGTATTCTGATCTAATATGGATAGGGGAATTGTGATAAAAATGACATCTGAAATGTACAATGTGTTGTTTACATTTCTACATGTGTGAGTATACATACACACATCCGTGTGACATTTTAGAAAATACTTAAACAGCTAAGTTATACCTTTACACCTCTGCTAGCCTTTAAAAACCTGTATTGATTCCATAGAGTTGATCCCAGACATGGTTTGCTAAATACAGTATTAAGCTCCACCAGTACACATTCCAGCGGATGTACAAACATCATTAACTTTCGCTGAGGATTATTTTTTTAGAAATATTAAACAAAGTATATTCTTTTATGGATATGATCAAGATATTGGAGTGTAACTTAGCATTCTAAAGAAACTTAATTGTTCACATATTCAGAGACAAATAACAGAGGTAGTATGAGCAGAGACAGTCATTTGTAGAAAACAAAACATTTATTTTCCACAAGTCTTATATATCGGATTCAGTGGTCTGAATCTTTACAGACTTATTTACTAAGAGAATGCAAAGAACGAAAGAACGGCATTGTAAAGTAACCTACAGCAGCCAATTGGATTCCATCTTTCCCAAGACGACTGAAGTGCAAACAATAAAAGATTATTTCTGATTGGTTGCTATGGCTTACTCTACTTTGCACATGAGTTTTCCCCATATTTAATAAGGACCAGGGCATGTATAAGATTTTGTTGCCTACCTTAAGTTACTGGTTTCAAAGATTAATGCAAAGAAGGCTGTCAAAAGGTTGACCAGCCGCCGGTTCATTCCTCCTGATTTATTCTAAGGTTAAATATTCCAGAAACAATCCCAGAAAAAAGAAAAGCCTTTGGTGGAAAAAGATGGAGAAGAAAAAAAAAAAAAGAAAAGCCTTTGGTGGAAGAAGAAGACAGCTCCTAGTGTCTAGATGCCAAGAAGAATTGTTTTTCCCTGGAAGTAAGGGAGATCGGCATTGTTACAGACTATGGGGAAGAAAGAGAACAAGCTCCAGTCTGGCAGCATTGTCAGGTTAAGCCGAGGCTCATTATTCAGCACCGGTGATAACGACACAACACACGATGATCGTCTTCCTCCTTCCTCGACTCTCCACAGAAATGTTACCTCATAAACATAGCGTAAAGTGGGATCCCCACATTGGTTAATTCCCCTGTTTGTAAAGGAAGCTGTGTTTCCTGCGTAGGTTGCTATTACATCACAGTCCTGATAAGAAGGAATTGATACTGACAGTAGAATCCATAAGGTGAAGAAGAACTCAGGAGATGGGGAAAGGGATATCCCTGGCCCAACTTCTAGGCAGTGCGATGTAAGCTATTCAGTATGAAGAACAGAGCTTATTGGCTGCAGCAGTTCAGAATACTGATATGTATGATGTGTTCAGCTTTGTCTGGGCTCTGTACTAGCAGCAGATACTGCTCCTTGCTCAGCTGCTGCTGCTGACACTGAAGCTGATGTAGAAGAAGAGGAGGAGGCATGTAGGGGAATGAACAGAAGCTTTTAGTACGGCTTCTATGGACTATGCTGATGGAGGCGGGAGGAGGCAGCTGACTGCATTCCTCCCCACATGCAGAGCAGGTCCTCTCCTCTCACTGTTTCCTTGAGATACACTGTGTGGCAGTCCTATGCATATGTGCCTACACCATCTCACACTGCATTAGTCACATTTATGATGGACAGAGGAAAATTCTATTCTCTCTCTCTCTCTCTCTCTCTCTCTCCCACACTCTCTCTCTCTCTCTTTCTCTCTCTCTCTCTCTCTCCCTCTCTCTCTCTCTATCCCTCTCTTAAAAATAAATAATAACCAAAACATGTATGTATATGTATGTATGTATATGTATACATACACACACTATAGTAATATATGTATATTCTAATTTTGAAATTATATTCTGCAAAATGCTAGGCAGATGCACAAACAGATTACAGACTAGAGGCTTCCAGCCTGTCAAGGTGTATTTGTAACACTCAGTCAGCAGCAGTTCTTTATCTACTGGGACAGTCCCAGGTCGTGTAACACTACAAAATGAGTCCCCATCACACTTTCAAGCTAGCCAAGAAAAAAAAAATATTTTTAACTTCTTAAGTTTAAAACAGAGATTTTAGTTGCATGCATTTGCAAATCCACGTGGAAGCCACACTTCCATATCAAGATAACTCTAAGAATTGTGGTCCCTAATTCTAATTGATCTGAGTTTTGTAACCTCCTTACAGCTTGTTGACACCATGTCCAGAACAGATCTGGAAGAGTTTCTGCAAACATGGGCATGCGCTTTTTTGCTGCGTTTTTGGTGCATTTATGATGCATTCCGGTGCATATTTTTTTAGACTTAATTGGCTTTTAAGCTCATTCTGGTGCATTTGCATGTGTTTTCGTGCACTCCAGACCAGAAGAAATGTGACGTGGTGGACTTAAAAAAAAAAAGAAACTGAACGCAATTGTGTGAACAACGCTCAGAAAAACTCTTGGAATAAATGGGGATCTATGGGGATGCATGTTTGGACCATGCAAAAAAATGTTCTGGTCTGGATCTGGTCTAGAGATGGAGTGAACAAGCCCTGAAGGGCACAGACACAGACCAGAAGCCCAGACATTATAGTAAAATTAAACCTTTGCGGGGGGGGGGGGGGGGGTGCCAACCGTTCT
>NW_017307542.1:155775-177103 GCF_000935625.1 Nanorana parkeri | reverse complement strand
GGGGGGGGCGGTTGTTTTGCATATATCTACTGCTTATGCAAAAACATTTAAAAAAATAGAAAAGTTACCTAAAAGGTAATTACTTACCTCTGTTTCCACTGCTCACTCCCATCCGTAGATCTCAAGCTTTTCGAGCAGCTGAGCAGGATGATGGGACGGGCGCATACGCCGTACAGATCTTCAGTGCGGAGAAGAGGAGACACACAGTGGAGCTAAATGCATGCAGCTGGGAGCGTGCACGCTGGACAGACACCGTGGTACAGAAAGAGACAGGAGTCTGCGGTGGATCGAAGACCAGCACCAACGCTGGAGGGACTCCTGAATACAAGTGGAAGGAAGAAGATGATCGGATCAAGAGGCATAATTTAAGGTAAGTCCTTAAAGCAGCATGGCACGGGAGGAAAATTGTGATTTTAATGTTACTTTAACTATACAATGCAGCTCCAGACTAACAGTGCATGAACACACCAAATAAAAAAAGCTAATATGGCACCAGCTCAGATCTGTTTAAAAGCTGCACATGGGCAGGGCAATATACAAATGCTTCAGAAGGGGTCTGCAGCACACTTTCAAGCTAGCCAGCGAAAAGCAAACAACTAATCTGTTTAAATACTCAGAGGTTTTAGTTGCATGCTTTTATAACACTGCTGCATTAAAGCACCTCTAATAAGTGTGGTCCCTAACTCTACACTATCTGAGTTTCCCAATTGTATGATAAGTAGTATGCAAAGCATATGCAAACGTCGCCAAAAGAGCCGGGTGCCAAGGATGATGTAAATCATGTGCTTGAAAGTTATGGTAAGAGCCCAAATGCTTATGTCCACTTTAAGACAATGTTGTGTATGTCTGTTAGCATGTTGTGTATACAGAAATAGGTGTCCTTCATGGGATTGTAGAGACCATTATCACCCAACATACCACAATAATAAACCTAAATAAAAAAATAAACACAAAACAAAGGTTTTTGGAAAACTATAGATTGCGACCTCTTTATTGGGTTTAAATGTTAACAATGAAATAGACTTTACCCTTTATTACCAAACAGAACCATTGTTATCCATTGGAAGACCACCATGCGTAGTCATCAAGGCTTAAAGGAGAACTATGGGGTCAGTTTTTTCCCCATAGTTCTCCTTAGGGTAACGGGAGGACACAAACTAGCGTCCTCCCGTTACCCTAAGCTCAGTATACCGCGAGCTACAGCTCGCGGTATACTGAGACGCCGCAGCCGGAGCGGATCCCGACCTCGACGTCGAGATCCGCCCAGCTGCGTGAGTGACAGCTGGCTCTGCCTATCTAGAGGCAGAGCCAGCTGTACCCGCCCCCTCCCCCGTCCGTTCCGCCAGTCAGCACTGGCAGATCGGAGCGGGGAGAGGGCAATCCAGCCCCTCCCCCTGTCACGGCAGAGAGCCATGACAGGATCGAGAGGTGAGCGAACCCGGTATGTGTTCGCTCACCTCCCGATCTACTGAGCCGATCTACAGACCTTTATTTGAATAGAATTCATTTTTAAAAGCACATGGGAGGTGATAGGGGCGACAATCAGTCCAGATCTCCATTTGGGGCTCCTGTAGGCACAAATGCTAATTTGTTTAGCCTGAGCCGGTGCCCCTTACCTTCTGTGGGACCCACCGGCATTCACATATGCAGAGAAGGACCCCGGCATCGCATATGGCTGCCCTAAACGCCTGTCAGCATCAGACAAGTGTTTTACAGGGCAGCCTTATGCAGCACTGGGATCCTTCCCCTGTATTCATGGAACCCAGAGGCTCCTATAGGTACCACAGGTCTTAGAGCAGGAGGGTGCATTTTGTGCAGAATGCACCCTCCTTGCTCTTGCCTGTGTTGTATCTTGATATAGTAGGTACCTGCACGGCGCCCCTCTATGGCGGGCGCCTGTAGGCACGTGCCTACTCTGCCTAATGCTAATACGCCCCTGGAGACAATCCCATAGGGCCATATTCCTAATTTTGTTTTCATGGCCCGAACATTTTCATATATTATACTGTGATTATTAGTAGACATGTGCACCGGCAAAAAAAATATTTTGTTTTGATTCGGATTTTGGGTTATTTCGTTTTTCGGGATTTGGTCCAAAAGTCAATTAGTTTTCGGATCCAGAGGAAACTCGTTAATAGTAGTCTGTACGAATTTTCGGTTCACATTACCAGGGCATGTGGCCTGGTAAGGCGCAGGGGGGGGCCTCGATCGTCCCCCCCCTTTCCTGCCCTGCCAGGCCTGGGCTCGGATCAAGGGTCTGGTAGGATCCCGTTTTTTTTTTTTTAACGGGGGGGGGGGGGTCCCTGCTAACATTCCTACCAGACCTAAAGGGTCTGGTTTCAGTCAGGGGGGAACCTCACGCTTTTTGTTTTCCTCTTCTGCAGACTGTAAAAAAAATGTTATAATTTTGTTTTCTCAAATGTCACTTTGCTGCAACGACCGAACGAAACAAAAGCAAAACCAATTTTGGAATCGGAAATTCGGATTCGTTTGCATTCGTTTTAGCTGTAATTCGGAATTCGGATACATCCGAATCTCCAAAATTCCGTCTGAATTTCGATTCGAAATGAATTTGCACATGCCTAATTATTAGTTCTGCCACCAAGTGGTGATGTGCCTGATGCTTGTATGGTGTAATGTTCTTCCTAGCGAAACTACATGATCATGATGTCATTTTCTATATATTGTATATCTAGCTCCTGGCTTCTTCCTAGTGAGACACAAGAAGCTCCTGTGCTGCAGCATCTTCTTGTGAAATTTGAAGTGCTTACCATTCCCCGGGATCTCGTCAACAAGATAATGTTAACCCCTGTACCATAGAAGCCAGAGGAAAGGCAAATATAATACAATTTTTTTAATCCCTTCAGGTTTTTTAAATTATTATGCTGGCATTTAGGAAGGGATCAGGGGCACCTAAAAAGTGGACCTTGCACTGTTTTAACAACTGAAAAGAGCTTTTTTTTATGTACTATAAGAATCTGATAATAAAACCAGAAGTATATGTTTATATTACCCTTCCACAAATCCCTGCACAGCAAAAATCTGATGTAGTATTGGAGGCTATATACCAGGAGCCATTTAGTGCTGTCTCATTTGCACCAAGATTTATCTGGTGGTAAAATTCTACTTAATTGTATTATGTGCCATTGATATTGTATTACTTGTATTATGTGCCACTAAAATGTTCTGCTAAAGCTGGCTGAGAAATGAATGTTGCATACATGTGATAAAAGATTTCACCCAAAAGCGATATGTTATGTGGAGTCTGGCAGGTTGAGTCAGTCCCTGGCTTCTTAGATGTCTTGGATAGTCCACCATCAAGGTCTCCCTGCCACAATTACTGCCACAATTACCGATTCTGCTCCTTTCTATAAAATTTAAGTTTTAGTTGGTCTAGTAAAGGAGGATTTATGTAATTTTAAGCATGTGAAAACACTAGGGGGCTATACATTAAAGAGCCGAAGGATCCAGCCGTAGCTTCGACTGATCCTTCGGTTCAGCTCGTACAGCAGCCATAGGCGGCTGAGCAGCTCAGCCGAGCCAAAGGCATATGCTTTGGCTCGGATGAGCCGAGGTGACAGCCGAAGCGGGGAGAAAGGGGGACAAAAACACAAACAGGGGCACCATTCCTGGTGCAGACAAATTTATTTCAAATAAAAACAATAGTAGATGTGAATCATACTAACAAAGGTCGGCATGAATGAAGCATTGTGTATGAATACATGGACCAAAGTGAAAGCCAGTGACAGCTGCACAGCCGAGACGCGTTTCCGGGGTCACGCCCCCTTCATCAGGTCTGATCACAGGATAGGCTGTGATGACGCGTTTCCGGGGTCACGCCCCCTTCATCAGGTGTGATCTGATAAAGGGGGCGTGACCCCAGAAATACATCATCACAGCCTACCCTGCTGGTACACTGGCTCGGCTGTGCAGCTGTCACTGGCTTTCACTTTGGTCCACGTATTCATACATAATGCTTCATTCATGTCGACCTTTGTGAGTATGATTCACATCTACTATTGTTTTTATTTTAAATAAATTTGTCTGCACCAGGAAAGGCGCCCCTGTTTGTGTTTTTTCCCCAGATTTTGCAGTCCCCCTGGCTGGTTTGGGGCAGCGTCCTGCAGATCTCACACCACATCACTCCTTTTCAATCAGTCCTTGCACTTTTTGCAAAAATTTGTGTTTTTTAACCCTGGTGGAGCAGTCCCATTTGGCGCTTTTTTGTTTATAACTGAAGCGGGGAGAAAGGCCTGCCGAAGGGCCGGCCGTTCTCCCCACAAATGACAGCTGGGTGGAGCAGGCGTGATCTCACGGCTAGCTCCAACCTATTGTAATGACAGATCAGCGTCCCCAAATGACCTGGGGACGCTGATGTGTCCCTAAACAATAACAACTGGGCAGATCCGGCCGTGACATCACAGCCAGCTCCACCCAGTTATTATTCATTGGCCGGGACCTGCTAGAAGACTTTAGCAGGTCCCGGCCAATAGGAAACAGATGGGAGAAGCTAGCTGTCACTGCTAGCTCTGCCCAATTGTGTTTTTTTATTGTAATTCAAGAATCACTGCGCTAGGTGTGAAAATTATATTTTATTTTATTTATTTGTCGAGACCGAGCGCAACTCACTTGCGATATAATGTGTTTTTTTATTATTTTCTTTAAAATAGCTTCATTTTTTTAATTTTACATTTTAAAAATATTTTTTCCACTTTTTTTGAGCATGTTTGGCTCACTGAAGGTAGCTGATGTACGGCTGATTTCAGCCGACATATGGCTGAAATCAGCCGTACTGAGCTGGAGTGAATAGCCGAACGTCGTTCGGCTCTGTTCACTTCAGCTTGGTTATTCACTCGGCTGCCTTCAGCAGCGATATCAAACTCCATGAAGGACAGTATTTATGTAAATTAAGGCCAGTTTTTATTTTGTTATTCAGTTCTACCTAAATATTGTAAAGGTAACTTTAAGCATTCCACATTTTCAAGTTTAGTTGCTGTACATTAATTTCATCATAAAAAGCTGGCACAGTAAATAACAAAACATATAACAATCATATTAAAAATGTTGGTAAACATTACAATAATCACTTATAGTATGTGCTGACTGAAAATACACAATAGCTACTTTTAAGAAAAGTAAGTGTCCTTTACAAACACTGCAAAAGTTCGTACCACCAACTAAAAATTTATATTAAAACAAAAAGGTGAGTTGTGTTATGTATCTTTTGATCTGGACCGAACTTTCCTCTACCCTTCTTTTTTACTAGTTTCATTGTCTCCCTAAGGATATTACTTTATATTAAAGTGACGTGTGTTCCCTTTTCTGTATCGATCAGAAGAGCCATTGTTCCTCTGCAGCTTTGCATTTCCATAAGAATGCCTGATTTCATAATGCCCCATTCAGCTCTGATTGCTCACATATGGCGTTATCTTACCTGCTGGGCCTGAGCACATTTCAGCAACTGTTCTTGATTTTATTGTTGAAAGAAGTGGTGGTCTCATTTAATCAATGTTCATTCTGTAAGCTGGGTCCATCATTACACAGCCATACATGTTCAGCTACCCATCAAACCATATGCTGAAAGAAAAATGCTGGGTTAGTCTTTGTCTTTGACTTTCTTTTAGATAAGTGGTGTGAGTGGTTGCAGCTAGTAGCACATACACAATGCATGTGCAGAATGTAATAAAAATGTAAAAAAGCTTAGCCATGGTTATTCAGGTGGTAAAATCAGCAAGTGTTAAAGGAGAACTATGAGGAGAACTATGCTTTTCACTCACCTTATAGTTCTAGCCGACCTGTGACAATGAGACTGTCACAGGTCGGCTCAGTAGATCGGGAAGTGAGCGGACACATACCGGCGTTCGTTCACTTCTCGATCCTGTCACAGCTCTCTGCCGTGACAGGGGAATGGCTGGATTCCCCCCTCCCCGCTCCGATCCTCCAGCGCTGAGTGGCGAAACAGACGGGGGAGGGGGCGGGTACAGCTGGCTCGGCCTCTAGATAGGCAGAGACAGCTGTCACTCACGCAGCTGGGCGGATCCAGACATAATTGTCGGGATCCGCTTCAGCTGCGGCGTCTCAGTATACCGCGCGCTGTATCTCGCGGTATACTGCGGCGTCTCAGTATAACGCTCGCGGTATACTGAGCTTAGGGTGATGGGAGGACACTAGTTTGTGTCCTCCAGTTACCCTAAGGAGAACTATGGGGAAAAGCCCTGACCCCATAGTTCTCCTTTAATAACATTGATGTGTTTCTTTATTTACAGTTGTGTGAAAAAGTGTATGGCCCCCTTCTTGATTTTTCATTGTTTTGCACATTTGTCACACTTTAATGTTTCAGATCATCAAACAAATTTAAATATTAGTCAAAGATAACACAAGTAAACACAATATGCAGTTTTTAAAGGAAAGTTTTTATTATTAAGGGAAAACAAAATCCAAACCCACATGGCCATGTGTGAAAAAAGTGTTTGTTTACACCCACACTGAAGTCCTCTGTCTGCACAATAGGCCCCCAAGCAGACTGTGAACATATGCCTCTTCAGCCAATAAGACCTGCTGCTTGATTTCCTCCTCTTCCTCATTAGTCTCTCGTCAGCTAACGAAGGGAAGGGGGGAGGAGTCACGATGGCCGTCACGGACATCGACGTCACCGCAGGTGACGTCAATGTCCGTGATGTCACCGGATCTCCGACGGAACTCCCGGAAGACCCGGAAGCCGGCGGAGAGGTGAGTACCGATCAAAAAAATTAACCATTAATCGAGGAATTAATCGTTAATTTCTGCAGCCCTACTTTTAACACATATAGACATATAACACTACCAGTTATCAAACATATGTATATATTTCTAAGGCCTCGTTCAGATGGGCTGCAGTCTCCACCACCCTCTGAAAAGTGATCCGTGGTGGAAAATGTTTCAGAGGGTGATGGAGCAGCAGCTCCCCAGCATTCAGGCAATACTGCTGCCTCCTGTTTTTTTGTAATCCCAGGATTTTATACTGAAGTACAGCGTGGTCCCATTAATTTAAATTGTCACAGTGATGCTTGTCAAACATGACATGCTGTATATTTGTTCTATGATGCATAGCAATGTATATAGCAACATGTGGCGGCAGTGCTACCATTGCTGCAGGTGTAAAACTGCACATGAACCTCATGGTTGTACCGCCCCCTCACCAGCTGTGTCAATGTATAGAGGTGTAGCTTCAATTTTTTTTTACTCAATAAGATTCATTCCAGGCATACATTTCATAATCGAAGTTACCATATTAGTTATTGCGTTGGTTGGCAGAGGACACCATTCAGATAGATAAGTGGTATTAGAATATTAAAATACAATCCTCCATCAAAATAAATCACAACATTTATTAAGATATATAAACATATAAATAAAATGTGGTTCAGCCAGCCTAGGTGCATACACAGCCAGTTTTATGAATATTTTAATAGAGAGTTATTCAAGAAGGACTATACCATACAATTAAAGCCATTGGCAAAATCACAACTGGGAGGTGTTTGTATAAAGAGATCAACTAAATGGAGAGATTACCGTATCTTTTTCAAATTTGTTGGGGAGATATCTAAAGATGTATCAGACAAAACATATGATGCTATTTTACATCATGCCCTGTGTTTATATATTATGTTGTTGCCATGGGTAATATTTTAAAGCATAGTGCAGTGGTGGCGAACCTTGGCACTTCAGCTGTTTTGGAACTACAAGTCCCATGAGGCATTGCAAGGCTCTGTCAGCCACAGGCATAACTCCCAGAGGCAGATGCATGTTGGGATTTGTAGTTTTGGCACAGCTGGAGTGCCAAAGTTCGCCACCACTGGCATAGTGCATCAGTTATATGTGGACATCAAGTGGGCACAGGATTGTGACTGCTTGGAAATGTGCAATTACATTACATATCATAGGTATGAAAGCATCACATTGTCAAATGTAATCACAGATTTGTGTACACAGGACATTCCTATTATGAAAAAAGTATCCCCGAGGCGCATGCGCGCAGGGATCTAAGATGGCCGCGTTTTAGATCACCTCCGCTCCACCCGGGCAATCTCCCTCTGCTACCGTTCTCCCGCCGGCACCAGCAGCTCACCCTTGCTTACCGGGAGTCAGACGTGGACCTCCGGCACCCATTCACCCGATGGGGAAAACGGACAAACCTCAGCAAACCCGAAAATCGGAGCGCACTGTGGAGACCGTGGGCGCGGCGTTCCCCCTTGGCGCCGTCCGGGATTCCTCGCCACCTGGGGGCCGATGCTCTCCAACATGTTGGGGATGGTTGATTTGCACCCCCCAGTCCGCTGTCGCTTCGGGGAGACTCCGTCTCGGCTGACTGCGCCTTGTTCCATGCCTGGACCGAGTTGGTGGGGTTTGCCCCGCATGGCGGTGGAAGTTGTTGTGTGTGCCTTGCTGCGGCTTCTTATTTTCAGATTTTTCAAATGTTTTTTTTTTTTTTCTGCCTTTTGTGTTTTTGCGGGTGTGATGGATCCCGGGAGCCCTCTTTGGGCACTTTTGCCTGGGGTGCCCTGCTGCCTCTCTCCCGGCATCCATTCCCTAGTTTTGTTGCCTAGTATGCACATGACTCTTTTGCTCTGGCTGTTCCCTGTAGTTGTGGGTCGCTTTTGGGCATGTGGTATACCTGGGCCCCGGATGTGTCCGGGTGATGTGCGCCGGTCTGCCGCACTCCAGGACCTGGTCGGTGTGATCTGTCTTTACCCTATTAGTGTACTCCGTTTTGATAACGGCTGTGTTGGGACTTTGTTTCCGGGTTTGCCCCATGCCTCTTGTGTCGATGCCTGCGTCATGGATCCCGGGAGCTGTTGTTTTGGCGGTGCCTCCTTTGCGCCGCCCTGCTCCCTCTCCCGGTGTCCATTCCGTGGTGTGCTCTAGGTTGTTGTTGTATGCATTGTTGTCCCCACCGCCCCGGGCACTTGCTTGTTACCTCGGTCTTCCTGCCTTGTTTGAACTTGGGGAGGGCCGAGCTGGCGACCAATGTCCTATCCTTCTTTCCCCCTCCTCCTTATCATATTTTCTGTATGGTGCCCATCTAGCTCCTGATTAGGGAATTCCCTGCCCAGGTGGTTCCCTGTGCCTCCTTCCTGGTTCTCTGTACCGGTAGTCTCCGGCCTTGAACCCTTGTATAGTGTACCGGCTGGTACACTAACTAGCATTCCCTCTTCCACCTTCCTCTCCACTGCGCCCTCATACCTCCTCATCCCTTCCTTTCCTCCTCTCCTTCTCCTCCCTCCCGTCCCCACCCGCCCTTCTCCCTGACCCCTCTTTCCCGCGTTTGTCTTTCCTTTAACCCCTCTGTTGCTCTCCCTACACCGATCTGTGCTGTTTGAGGTCCCCCGTACCATCTGCACCGGATGTCTCGGTGTAGGGGACCGTCTACCTCCTTGCTCTCTACTCCATGGCCACATTGCTTTGTGTAAGTCCTGGCACATGTCCACCTGGCCAACTTCTAATGCAGCACCTTCTCCATCCATCATAGTGTCAGACAGAGGATCAAATCGTTCACTTAAGAACTAATTAATGTCTGCTCACTGTAGGAAACTTCAACATGCATTACTCCATTTTTCTGCACATTGTTCGTTGGCAGAAATATTTTCTTTTCATATTGCTCAAATTATACTGTGAACATTATTATAGATTCTACCTAGAATACACAACCTCTGGATTACAGAAAGATGAATTCACAAAAAAATGATTAACCATGTAAGATAAGTAGCAGTTCCACTAACATTTGGAAAGTGACCAATGACTGAACAACTATGGATGCATTAGTGCAGCCAAAATGAGCCCCCTGCTTGAAAACATATACAATGTTGGAAAGCACTCTCTGCACTGATGTATTACTGCATAGTAACAAGTCAGGACCTGCATAAAAGAGGTCCAGTACTACCTTTAGTCCTGAAGTGTATTTTGGCTCCTTATTTCTAATATGCAAAGTTACAGAACATAACCACCTAACTAAGACTATAAAATTAAAATGCAGTCAAAAGTAAAATAAAGTACCTGAACTTTTATAAGAGAAGGCAATGGCACATTGATCACTGTCCCATCTTGTTAACACATACATTTTTTGGGTCCTCTGCGGCCTTTGGAATGTCTGCTGCTATGCCATGGGTTATTTTTGCTCCAAAGTGAAATATTCACCCAAAATGAAACTGTTAAACACATATACCTCGTAAGTATGTTAAAAGGAGTATCTTTTGCCTAGAGTTTGTAATCCTTCAGTATGCCTATTGATGACCTTGTCAACTTGACCTTGTGTGAACTCAAGAGCTGTGGGCTTTGCTCTGAATCCTAAAGCTGGCCATATACCTATAGATCTGCAGATTTTATATGGTCAGATGGGAAAAGTGCAACAGATTTTTCCATGTACGCTAAACTGTGTGGATAGAGGAATCTCCCACTGGGACACGCTTTAGTATCTTGCTAGTCGTCCCTGCTGGCTCTAAAAATACCTGAACAATCTGATTGGATGCTGGCATTGTTCATGTATTTTGAGAGCCATCGGGGCCGACTAGCAAGACACTGAGGCTTGGCCCAGCGTGAGATTCCTCCATCCACACAGTTTAGCGTAGATGGAGGAATCTGTTGCACTTTTTCTATCTGACCATAGAAAATCTGCAGATAATCTGTATGTGTATGGCCAGCTTAACTCTGTTCCTGCTAGCGTTTTTGGCTTTGATAATTGATTGACCCTAGGCTTGACCTACAACTAAGCTTCTGTTGAGCTCTTCACCCAACCGATTTGCCCTTTCCGTTGACCTTTGACTATTCTCAGTTTCACTCTCTGGCTGGCTGGTTTGACCTTAACCTGGTAGACACCCCTTTAAGTTTCTTGCCGGTCCCTGTTGAGTTACAGTCACAGCCATTGTGCTAAAATTATGCTGCAAAAGTACCAAAGGCCTTTGAATAATTGACATGGGCACATACAACACACCAGAAAAGCAATGCAACAGGGTTCATTGAATCTGAGATAGCCAACATATCTTACACAGGCCAAGTGAAGTTTACACTGATCTATTTAGCTTAGCCTGTTACCTCTGCAACCCTACAGGACTAAGTGGCAAGAAAAAAATAATTATGATGTTCAAAAAAATTTAAATGTTGTCATCATCTCTTATGTGCTCAGATTAAGAAGATACTTTCAAAGCATAAAATAGGATTTTTTACTTATCTGTAACATAATTTTCTTGAAGTACAGTACAGGACACAGGCTCTTTCAATTTTTGACCCCAGGTTTTATGCTACTTTCAGGTAATTGAACACTGACAAAAGGAAAAAGCTGCAGGGACAGCCCGTATACATCCCTCCCTTTCCCAGCAGCCCTGCAGGCAATAGGGAGATCATATGAACAGAGGGGAGGGGTCTGTGTCCTGTCCTGTAATCCAAGAAAATAATTTTACAGGTAAGTCAAAAATATTGTTTTATTCATTATATAGTACAGGACACAGGCTTTTTAAGTCTTATGCCTTGGGAAGTCCACAATCAGTGCAACTGAGGTATGGGCAACACAGCAAACAAAACCAAAAGGCTCAGAAAAAAACAATAGGCAAGGAAGTAAAACAGAGACTTCAGTGTATGGTTTAAAGCAGCTTACGGCCAAAGCTGGCATCAGGAGGAGTCTGAACATCCATCTGGTAAAACTTTGGGGAAGTATAGAGAACCCAAGCCCTTGAGCTGTATGGATATACCACATCAATAAGGGTAGCAATGGTATTCTTAAATAAGTTTTGGAGAGAGCTCAGCAGAGAGCATATCCACCTGATCAGTGATTTCAGAATCTATAATCCTGCGATAATCCTGCGATAATGGATCGGCTGTGAGTGGAAATTCAGATTCTGGTTCTGGAGGAGAAGTTATTGGAGAACACTTGGAGAACACAAATTCCAGCACAAGGGACGAAGGGGGTTCTTCACAGTAAGAGCGGTTAGGGTCTGGAACTCACTGCCACCGGCAGTGATTTCCGCCAGGAGTGTGGAATTGTTCAAGAAACTCTTGGATGATTTCCTGAGGGAGCGTAATATACAGGGGTACAAGTACTCCTAAGAAAGAGATGATGCGCGGACCTATATGGGTTGGACTTGATGGGCTTATGTCTTTATTCAACCCCAAATACTATGTAGCTTGTGACCCTTAAGGTCTGCTACCTCTAAAAGGGTGGCAATTCTTCCTATGAAATCTGGTAGATATTTCCTCTTTAGAGAGGAGGGTAGCAGGGGTTGTACCAGAGGATGCCATAGAGACCCCAGAGGATGGCAAACTCTGAATACAGCCAGTGGTTAGAATCAAGGAAACTAGGGCCCACGGACAAAATACTATGGCCAGGCATAGAATGTGAGCTAGGGGAGCCCCTAACCCTTCACCCCTGTGCCTAGAATCTGCCATGGACTACCTAAGTATGCCTCCCGAGGGGGTATTTATGACCTTTGCATTGCAGACAGGAAAGGAATGCCATGCACTGAGCGGGTAGCTAGGGTCTGCAGTGCTTTGCAGAATGTGCTGTGCTCTGCTTTTACAAGAGCAGGAGTTTCCATATGTAACCGGCAGGTAGACTCGCATCAAATGTCTGGGAAGGTTGGCACATACACAGTACATTTAGGGAGCCTGAGGCCCTACAGACACAGAGGGCAGCCCCAAGGCACTAATTCTAGCATCCCGGCTCTGAAATGGTGTCAAAGGTCAAAGAAACTGGTGCTCCTGTACCACAAAACTGCAACACCTGTAGTGGGGGACTGGGAGCAGCCCAGTAGACACCAAAGAACAGCACAGCTGCTCAGCTTGACTCTAGGCAGGGTAGGCATGAGAAGACTACATGAGCTTAGCCATTACCCTGGCTTCACCCATCACATCAGGTAACCCCCTTGCAGTAGGGGACTCTTCAGGGACAGGACTCCCCAAGACTGATGGACCCTGGCCCTGAAACTGTATAGCAACCTGCAGCTAAGTCAATGTGACGCACCGTGCGCCAAGGTGAGCACCAATGCAAAAGGAGAAAAAGCAGGAACAGCAACAATTCAACAATTAGGTTTCAGTGGTGGGGAGAACATTTGCTTGTTATTGTGAGCCACCAGTTTATTGCCACCTCTTAAACCAAAAGTTTTTTTTTCTAATTTTGAATAGAGTGGTGAGAGATTAGACCCCCTTTCAATTTTTTATTACTGTGTGTATCCCTGCTAAGGAAATTCACTATTTGTCCTAGCAATTACTGCCAGACGGAGGGGATGGGAAATCTTCTAATGGGGACACTTATTCTCGTGACAACTGTCTTAGTGGAGATTTACCTCATTTTAGATAGAGTTCAATCACTTCTTTCTCTCCTTTCCAGTTGTGCGTCCTGTACAGGATGTGAAGGGAAATCCCTCAATAAGACACAGATAGAAAAAGACATAACAGTTTTAACCATTGCCTACTCTATCCAAAATGAAAAAAATGTTTGAGTTCAGATATACTTTACAAAATCAGATACAAATTAGTTTAGTGTAAATTAGATTGCCTTTACATACTCATTTTGTTGATCAGCATGACTTAATGATTTATAAAATCTCCAAGAAAAAGCTCCCGTCACAACACAGCTGTATTTCAAGCTTTCAATTTCCAAATTACATATTCCCCCAGGGCCAGGGCATACAGGGACCCTTATTAATAATGTCAGGGCTGGCCCTTGAGCCATGCCCAAGATGTCATCTTTCTGTACTGTATATCATTATCCTCATTCATTTCAGGTAAATTTTTCATGAAGAAACTTCTCTCTCTGTAACATCTCCCTAGCCCTAGAATCTCACTAAGCAATTAATGTGATACAGTAAATGTTGCACTGTGTAATGTAATCTATGTATAATAAAAACAAGAAACATGTAAAGCAATTTAGAGATGACTCACTATTTTAAATATTGAAAATTAAGGATGTATTTAATCAAATGTCTAGCATTGGTTTTTAGAATTTATCTCAACCTTTGAAAAACATGTTATGGACTAGGGTGGAATATATGAAAGGCCCAAGAAGTAATAGAAAATATAAAAAACCTATCAGACTTAAAACTGGCTATTCGGGATTATTTACTAAGATGCTTGAATAATTTACACTGTTATTTATCATTGCACCCTACAATCGTTTTCACATGAATGTGTTCAATATTTGCTGCAACACAGAAAATTAGCTTATGTGGGGTTTTTAAAGTACCTTGCATATATAACATCAGTGTATCTTTTTAAAACATACATCTTGTATTATGATTCATTAAAATACTTAGAAAAAAATGATAAAAAAACTAATGCAGATTCCTGTTGTACAGTCAATATGACCCTCTTTTTCACAGTAAAACATCATACATGGATACTAAATAAAATTTTCTAAATCAGAAGGATTAAAGTGGTTCTGGGTTCTCAATACATTTTATGAACCTCTTCAGAAGAAACATGGAGGATCATGCTTAAACCAGTACTATTGGAATCAGTTGTTTAAAACACTATAAACTATTCTATTTCTGAGCGAGCACTACCATGTGTTCTAGACCAGGAGGAAAATATATAAGTTATATGGGGGTATGCAACACCCCCCGGGCAAAAAAAATGTGTGTATAGCTTTGCCTTACACACCTAAATCACTCATCATCTGCAATGTTTCAAATAGAAGGGTCAGATAGTCTTCTGTGCTATGGTGTGTGATTAAGATTATAAGTGAGGCTGCCAAATCAACTGCAAACCAAAAGATATTGTATTTCCTTCATAGTTATATCCCTGAGGTCTACTATATATGCCAACTGTTTGCTTATAGCGTACTTTATTGGAAATATAGTGCCAATATGGGGCAGACAGATACAGTTGGCAAAAAGCTGAAGACTCAGGTCTGGTCATTGACCTGCACTATGCAATAGAAAAGCATAGTATACATGTAAATTTTGTTTAGTTCCGAATGGATATTCATACGAATTTGGTTAAATTCAGACATTCAAACGCATCTGAATGCCTATGAATCCAAATGTACGGTTAACTTTCAAACTGAAAGTAAATCAGATATGTGACTGATCTCTGGCCAATCAGATGGGGGTTTTTTGGCTGTTGCGGGTTAGGTCATGTTTTGAAGTAGAGAGAGTTGTCAAGAGCAGTAGGAGAGCACACGGTGTCAGAACTAAAATTAACAAGATAACACCCCCCAATAAATGTAATTTATAACTAAAGAACCCCATCTGAATAGATCCGAAACAAAAATTTGGATTGCTCCAAACTGAAAATTTGGGCAGATCCGAAATCCGAATAACGAACCAAATAACATTTTTAATCTGAAATCCAAAAAACAAAAGAAATAAACATCTGAATCAATCTAAAATTATTTTTTGTGGGGTTACATGTCTAGAGCATAATAAAATCAATTTCTATTGCGTTGTGCAGGTCAATGGCCAGACCACTTCAGGAGAAACATGGAGGATCATACATAAAACCACCATCTTTGGAATCAGTTGCTTAAAACACCATCAACTATTCCATCTCTGTGTGAACACTCCCATGTGTCCAGGAGGTCAATCAAAATGTTTTTGAATTGCCAACATATTTCAAAATGTCCCTTTCAAGGGGTGAAGGCCAATCATTTAGGTTAGCAAAAAAAAAACCAAAGCAAAGGAATTCATTTTGGAGCATAGAACATAGGAACAATAGTGAACCTCAGAGTGTTTGTTCATACAGCATAATCCAAGGTGAAAAGTATGCATAGATATTAGGGTTGCACAGATACCAAGTACAGTACTCGGTACAAGTACGAGTACATGTACCGATACTTTTGAGCTCCAAGACTACACTAGAGAAAAATTCAAAAATTAGGAGGCAGCTGTCATTTGTAAGGAGCACACGGAGCTCCTGGGATTTGTACATCTCTGTTTTAATGTACGATTTTGTTGTTATAAGTATAAATAAAGGGATGCACAGATACCAGTTTTGCGAGTACAAGTACTGGTACTTGCCGAGTACTTACAAGTACGAGTACTGATACATTTTTGTTTATTGTAATGTGACAGTTTTTCTAAAACAATACAGACTAATGATTTCAGGACATTGGTGGAGTGCCAGAGCTAGGTCCCAGCTGCAACCTCTGCAACCCTGGTAGTTCTTGTGAAAATGCCAAGTATCTGCACTGGTACTCGAAAAGTATCTGTGCATCCCTAATAGATATAATAAAATAATACATGCAATAAATATAGCCATTCACGTGTCTATGTAGGACTTTTTCATAGATTACTACATACAGACACCAGTTCTTTGTTTAAGCATGTTCAATAGACCCTTGTAAATCCCATTATCTAATTCAAATGCTTTGGGACTATATATTCCTGTTTCCTTTACAATCAATTGTCTGAGAGCTGATCTGGAGGGAATCTTCCATAGAAGGCTTTAGAAGGTCTATATACTTCAAATGCTCAACCAAGGGTGGGAGAAATTTCCATCTACCTGCCTACTATTATTATTTTGTTTGTTTGTTTAAAGTACTAGAGTAGATTCTTTTTGTTCTCTGTATCCCTGTTAAGACAATTTCCATTCACCTGCGTAGATAATTTCACCAGGACAGAAAGGGACTGAATTTCTCTCCAGCACGGATAAAACAGCAATAAAATACCTTTTATTAAAATGGGAGAAACAGACAGTTGCATCTTAAGTTCTTATTGTTGTCTGTGTCTCTATATGAGAGAATAATGCTCACTTCCTGTCCTAAAGTGTTATAATACCACAGGGTGTCATATATAGAGGAACTGAGGGAAGATCTCCCTAGCAGTGTTACAGCAAGAAGAAAAAACAAGAAGAAAAAAGACCCACTTCTTCATATCGAGCTTGAGAAAGAGGATCTCCTCGAAACGTGTTGCTCTTTTATCACCGTCCCGTGCACCCCCTTCCTCAGCCGACTGCATCTTTCACTCCATCACCTTTAGAACAACACCGCGGCCAAGATCAGAGACAGCCTCCCCACCAGCCCTCCGGCACACACAGTGCCCAGTTTAAATCTGCTCTCTACTTCAGTCCTTGACCCCCTGTTTCACCAATACACTTGATAACACCATTCCCAGCCGCCATGGACTTGGACCTAGGACTTGTCCTTCTTTGCCCTTACTCCTCCACCTGGAGACCACCGCATACCGAATACCATCACACAACACTTCTTGCATCGCCAGAACCGTTACACTTTTGGATCTATGCTCTTATTGCCTCATTACAGTATTACAGTGATCCATAACAGTGTGATGGACGTTCTAACCCTCTGCCACTCAACCCAAAAATTTAAAGCTAGACCCCAGGCAGATGTAAAGACACCAATAGGGCATTAAATAAAAAAACACTAACTGTACAGTATATTTCAAGTCCAAGGCAGTGTCTTAGTGTCAGTCTACTGTAATACCTCATATTGCAGCACATTACCCAGACTAAAAAAGGGAGGGTCAGCACTAGGAGCCAATCAGGCCCAGCTTCTGTGCACATATGCTAGCTGTGAAAATAGTGAAGAGGGAGCAGAGGGAGTAGAGGGATAACAATATCAATGTGTTGCTCCTCTTTTACTGTCCAATAAGCAAACACAGAGTATGTCTGGGTCTTTCTGGAGTGCTGTAGCCTAAATGTAAGTCTATACCACCTGGCACCAGTTGCCTGGGTAATAAGATTACTAACAGATAGTTATAGATACTTTGCAAGTAAAACTTTTCCATATATGCATTTAACTGTTCATTAACGCGCTTGTAACAATGACATTTCGGGGAGACAACAACCCTCTCTGTATTAGGTCCACATATTAGGGATGCTGGACATGCCTTACAATGCACCCTCTATCAGAGGTGCCTTGACAAGGCACTATGACTTAGGCCTTGTTCACACCAAATGCAGAGCAGATCCGCTCAGGCTTCTGCACACGCAGTGCAGTGGGTTGTGCCGTGTTTTTGCAGCGTTTTTTGCCGCGTTTTGGATGCGTTCCGGGCCGTTTTTGGTAAAATATATTTTTTTTTTTTAGTTTAACATGGGCTTTCAGTGCGTTCCAGGCATTTGCATGCGTTTTTGATGCGCTTTTGATGCATTTGCATGTGTTCCAGAGCAGATCCAGAGCAGGTAAGATAGGGCTTGCTGCAGTTTTTTCACCTGCTCTGAACCTGCTCTGGAACTGCATGCTGCAATGTGAACTGGAGCAAAAAATACCATTGGAATACATTGGACGCAGTTTTGATCCGGTCTGCAACTGCTCTGCACCTGCTCCGCGTTTGGTGTGAACAAGGCCTTATACTTGTATTTGCAAATGCATGAAGGGAAAACAGTAGTTAAAACAGTTAATTTTTTGTATTGCAATTGAGACATGTAAATAAATAGGGCACATAGTGTTTTTTCTGCAAAAAACAACAAATACAAAGTGAAAGACAATCCCAACCATGTATGTTTATGGTATATCATGTTAAAGGGATTTGTTAACTGTACAAATAAAGGCAAACTCTAAACTTATCATACCCTTCCTAAAGCTGAATCTGAAAAGACATACTAATGATATTTGACAGCGGATGTGAACACAGGTTGTCACCCGTCAGTATCTGTGTGAAATAGCTGCAGACGTGTCAGTTTTTAGTAGTCTCATGTTACTTAAGTAGCATACAGTAATCAGAGAACATTCCTGGCTCAGCACCATGGACCGTTCACTGCTGTTTGCAGTGATACACCCAAACCTGCATAGAAATGTCAACCATCAAACACTGAAGCCTTGTAAACGCGGAGCAGGTGCAGAGCAGAGCAGTTACAGACCAGATCAAAACTGCGTCCAATGTATTCCAATGGTATTTTGGGCTCTAGTTCACACCGCAGCATTCAGTTCCGGAGCATGTAAAAAAACTGCAGCAAGCCCTATTTTACCTGCTCTGGAACGCACTGGAACGCATGCAAACACATAAAAAAAATTATTTTGCCAAAAACGGGCCAGAACGCATCAAAAACGCGGCACAACCCACTGCACTGCGTGTGCAGAAACTCATGCAGATCTGAGCTGCATTTGGTGTGAACAAGCCCTGAGGAGAAGTGTATTTTATCTCTACCAACAAACAAAAATATTTGAGAGACTGTTCAAAACAGGTGCCCCACATGCATGATGTATTTTACTGTCCAATATTTGTATCATGTGTATATGTGTTGCCTTCGCTAATTATTTATCAGTATATAAATTTACTGAAATGTATAAGAATTATAACCTCCATGGCAGTGCTGCATTCATTTAATCTGGTAAGCAAACAATTGTAAAGGTGGTTGATAGCTTTTTTAATAATGTATTCCTGACCAGTTACTGAATATTGAATATCTTGCAAAAATTAGATCTGCTAATCTTATCCCAAATATTTTCCCTGGGGATATATCAGTCCATCTGGCTGAAAGTTAATTGTCTCATTTGTGTCCACTCCTTGTTTGGGTATTGGCTGATAGAAAGTCAAATATAATTTTCCTGAAAATACAACTTTTTATACTGTAAGCATCTTGAAATGATATTCATTTAAAGTACAAGTGCACCCTTTAAAAAAAATTAAAATCCAGTATTGGTTCCCTCCCTTAGTGACATTAGATGCAGTTCTGTCTCTCTCTCTCTCTACACTGCCTGTTTTTCTGCTGTGCTGGTCAATGTTTACTTTCTATTAATTTTCCTGTTTTGTTTTTTTTGTCTATGCCCCAATTGATTGACATTGACCATCACTTCATGTTCTAAGAAGGAAATGAGGGTAATTCTCCCCTATAGGGACACCACAGACAAAATTAAAAACCCACAAAGGCTCTAACCCTTTTTTATTAAAACTCTTTACACAGTTGTCCAATTCACTACAGCAGATAAGTCACTCCCTGTAATGATATGGTGTCAGAAGCCAGTCTAACAATCCTTCAGTCTTCAGTGTCAGATGCAAGCCTAACAATTCTTCAGTCTTCTATGTCTAAGTACTGGTTAAACCTGCATGGCCTTCTGATTTGCATTCAGTTACATCCTGAAACAAACATAGCAATGCCTCCAATCAATTTATAGATAGCATTTTAAATTAATGTGCACATGGAAAGGGCTTTCGCAGAACAAACAATACAAACATTTCCCTTACCAACAGAAAAAAGCAAATTTTACTGTCTAACACTTTTTGTTGAAAACAGAGCTTTTAGTTGGAAACATTTGCAAATGAGTGGAAACCTCACTGCCTCGTCAAGGCCCCCTTTTTTTTTTTTTTTTATAAATTCTTTTTATTAAAGATTTTCGTACAAAACATAGCATAAACCCTCACATCCGTGAGGGTATACAGTGCAGTACATTAAGTAACAACAACATAACATTATATCTAAACAATATACCCCAGTATCTGCAATAGGAACCGTCCTACTGCGAGATGTCCCCCCTACCCCCTATCCCCTAGCAAGTGTGTGTCTCCCCACCTCCCACCGCCCCCCACTGTGTGTGGCTGCCCCCCTTACAGGAGAATAACAACTACCATGGTGCCAAGCTCGGGGGTCAGACACTCAGGGAGTGTCTCACCCCCAGTCTTAATTGTACATCTTGGAGAGTGGTCCCTAACTCTAATCTATCAGAACCTTCAATCTTGGAATATATAGCAATGAATAAATTAGGGCTGATATATCCAGAGGTATCCCTTTCCTTCTTAAGGGTGCAGGGACAAAGCAGAACCCCAACACAGTGCAATAGCAGCTGAAGTCATCCAGCGTGTCCCAACGTTAAATTCAGCAAGTGTGCTGGGAAGTTTTTGTATTGTTTGTTATACTCATATTCTCATTAATTGATTATTCAGTTAAATTCCATTCAGCTCTCAGGGGCACTGGACACACAGGAGAGGGGGTTTTGATTAACAGAGGTAATAGCAGGCATCTAATAATACCTGTTCTTAGACAGGACTTACAAAGGTTTAAAATAAATGACACGTTCATGATAGGAAAATTGTCATGAGAAAAATATGCAAGATGCCATTTGCTGATGTCTTTCTGAAAATGCTATTTACCTATTATAGTGACCCACTGGGTTTGGTACTTTCTGGCCAACAATCAAGTATGCAGAGCAGGACTTCTAACTTCTCTCTATATTTTCTTATTAAAATTTTTCCCAGGTCAGTGGCACAGAAGGCATTAAGGCCAGAGGTAGCTAAGCAACTAACATTTGCAGAAAGAGAGCAGGAATGCCAGCCCACATATTTTTCTCATGAAAGGACATTAAATCGTCAAGATGCAACAACCCACATGCATGCATAAAGCCCAATTAATCCGTAATAATCCAGTCAGCATGTAAAAAGAATGTAAAAATGGTGCCCCCCCCCCCCAA